>NC_135965.1:22843936-23006670 GCF_053455715.1 Rhinoraja longicauda
GGCATGTTGGTTGGCATGGACAAGTTGGGCTGAAGGGCCTATTTCTGTGCTGTGTGACTCTATGACTGGGTGGACCATGATAAATCTCAACTGGGCAACCAGAGCCCACATTTCACTCCACCATGGCAACCATGAGAGTTGTAATGTGCAACTGTGAGCAATCCACCAATTCCTCTCAGCTTGCAAAATGGAGCCATACCTGGGTCCTTGCAGCTCGCTGGGCCTTGGCAACCCTCGCTGGGCAACAGGTCCTTGCAGCTCGCTGGGCCTTGGCAACCCTCGCTGGGCAACAGGTCCTTGCAGCTCGCTGAGCCTTGGCAACCCTCGCTGGGCAACAGGTCCTTGCAGCTCGCTGGGCCTTAGCAACCCTCACTGGGCAACAGATCCTTGCAGCTCACTGGCCTTGGCAACCTTCGCTGGACAACGGGTCTTTGTAGCTCATTTACCTTGATAACTGTTGCTTGGTAACCAGGTCCTCCCAGATCACTATATCTTGGCAACTATCACTAGATAACCAGGTGTTTGAAGCTCACGGAACCTTGGCAACTAGCGCTGGGTAACCAGGTCCTTGTTGCTCACTGTACCTAAGCAACTATCACTAGGTAACCAAGTCCTTGGGGCTGCTACAACTTGACAACTATCTCTGGGCAACAGGTCCTCGCAGCTCACTGTATCTTGATGACTGTCTGGGTTAATCTGCACGTTGTTGTGACAGAGTGGATCAACAGGTAGGAAAGGGAACCTGTGGTTATGGGGAGATGTGGGGAGCAGGGAGTGGGGCTTAGGGTGGGAGGGGCAGTGAGGAACCGTGGATGGGGTGAAGTGGCAAGAGCATGTGGGATGAATAAAGGATTAAGTCCTGCTTCACCAACCTGAGTCCCCAGGGCCCATTCCGCAGAGAACCCAGACATGTTGCACAGTTGTGCAGTGGGTAGAGCTGCTGCCTCACTGCGCAAGCGAACTGGTTTCGATTTGGACCTCGGGTGCTGTCTGTGTCTCACTATGACTGCAAGGGTTTCCTTCAAGTGCTCCACATTCCTCCTACCCTCCAAAGACGTGTTGGTTTGTAGGTTAATTGGCTTCTGTAAATTGCTCCTGGTGTATAGGGAGTGGATGAGAAAGTGGGATAGCAGAGAACTGGTGTACGGCATTGGCTCGTTAGGCCGAAGAGCTTGTTTCCATGCTATATCTCTGAACTAAACTAATCTAAACTTGTCAAAGAAACATCCCAATAGACTCCAGAAATGGGATCCTGTCTCTGACAGGTGATGTTTTGGGTCGTGACCTCCTTCAGACTGATTGCGGGGTGGGGATGGGGGGGAGAGAGAAGGGACTGGACCGAGCCTGGCCGGTAATAGATGAACACAGGCGAGGGGGTTATTTGATAGGCAGATTATCAACTACCTTAACTCTGTCAACATTGTAAGATGCACGGCTAGATCTGGAATGAAGCCAGAAACAGCCTTTAATCTTGTTCAATTTTCTAGCTTGATGATTCATTTCAAAACAAACAAAATCTCTTTCTTCAAAGTGTGACATTCTAACCCGTTGTTCCTGAATCATTAGAGATATAAATGTTTCAGATGAGGTGGAGGAAGTGACTCTGACACAAATCTCTCCCCTGCATGTGTGTGTAGTTTCCTTGTACGAACCTGTCCCTGAGTCCAATCAATAATGCATTGATTGCTACGATTTTCTAAGTTAAATATTCTGGATCTGAGAGACATTGGCAAAATCTTCATTGATCTTTATTCAGGATTTATAGTGGATGTTTCCAGTTGCGGGAGAATCTAGGACCAGTGGGCACAGCCTCAGGATAAAAGAACATATCTTTAGAATGGACATTTAGACTTTAGACTTTAGAGATACAGTGCGAAGCAGGCCCTTCGGCCCACCGAGCCCGCGCCGACCAGTGATCACCCCGTACAATAGCACTATGCCATACACTAGGGACAATTTACTATTTACAGAAGCCAATTAACATACAAACCTGCACGTCTTTGGAATGTGGGAGGAAAGCTGAGCATCCGGAGAAACACACATACGGTCACAGGGAGAATCTACAAACTCCATACAGACAGCGCCCGTGGTCAGGATCGAACCCGGGTCTCAGGCGCTGTGAGGCAGCAGCTCTACCGCTGCGCCACTCTGCCACCCCTGAGATGAGGAGGGATTTCTTTAGCCAGAGGTTGATGAATCTGGGGACTTCATTGCCACTGGCGGCAGTGGAGGCCAAGCCATTAGGTATTTTTAAAGCGGAGATTGACAGATTCTTGATTAGTAAGGGCGTCAAAGGTTACGGGCAGAAGGCAGCAGAATGGGGTAGAGAGGAAAAGATGCCATGGGCCAAATTGCCAGATTCTGCTCTTCTGTCTTATGGTCTGTACGGAGTTTGCATGTTCTCCCTGTGACCCCATGGGTTATCTCCAGGTGCTAAGGTTTCCTTCCACACTCCAAAGTTGAGCAGGTTTGTAGGTTAATTGCTTCTGCAAATTGGCCCTAGTGTGTAGGATGTGAAACTGGGAGAACATGAACTACGGTACAGGTGATCGCTGGTCATTGTGTACTCAGTGGATCTCTGAATTCCAAACTCTAAACTTTGCTTTATACTGGTAAACCAGTATTGCAGTTCCTTCTTTCAACTGTACTGTTCTATGTTCTATGTTCCAACAGGTGAAATTATTCAGTGCCAACAGGCATGACCGAAGGTGTAGGAAGGAACTGCAGATGCTGGTTTACACATAAGATGGACACAAAATGCTGGGGTAACTCAGCGGGACAGGCAGCATGTCTGGAGAGAAGGAATGGGTGACGTTTCGGGTCGGGACCCTCCTTCAGACTGGGTCGACCTGAAATGTCATCCATTCCTTCTATCCTGAGATGCAGGCATGACCAAAGTCTGCTCAATCACCCACAGGTACGGTACAAAACTAGTCGTATTGCATCTAAAAATAAACTACTGGAAAAACTCAGCATGGCATGGAGTCATCAAGTCACACTGCACGGAAACAGGCCCTTCGGCCCAATTCGTCCATGCCAACCAACATGCCCCATCTGGACTATTTCCACCTGCCCACATTTGGCCCACAAACCTATCCTATCCATGTACCTATCCAAATGTCTTTTAATTGTTGTTATAATACCTGCCACAACTACCTCCTCATTCCATATACCCACCGCCCTCTGTGAAAATGTTGCCTTTCAGCTTCCTATTAAATCTTTCCCCTCTCACCTTAAACCTATGTCCTCTGGTTCTTGATTCCCCTACTCTGGGTAAAAGACTCTGTGCATTCACTCAAGGTTTCAAGGTTTCAAGGTCAGTTTATTGTCATATGTACCAGTTAATGTGCAGTGAATATTCATTCTTTTTTATACTTGTTTATCTTATTGCCTTGTGGTATTGTCTTGTTTTTTTCACAATCCACACTTTATTGTAATTTATGTAGAACGTTTTTTATGTGTGTGCATTCACCCTAACTAATCCCCGCATGATTTTATTCACCTCTATTAAATCATCTCTCAGCCTCCTGCGCTCCAAGGAATAAAGTCCTAGCCTGCCCAACCTCTCCCGATAGCTCAGGCCATCAAGTCCTGGCAACAGTCGGGCAGCTTCTGTGGAGGCAGGTTAAATCTCTGTTTTGTTTTTTACTCTGCATTCCAGCATCTGCATTCCAGCATCTGGAGTCACTTGTGTCTAAGTGACTCTTTGGCCTTGTCCCAAGGAAAATCCTAGCTGGGGCGGTACAGTGGTAGAGTTGCTGCCTTACAGCGCCAGAGACCCAGGTTCGATCCTGACAACGGGTCCTGTCTGTACGGAGTTTGTACATTCTCCCTGTGACCCTGTGCACCGGTTTCCTCCCACACTCTAAAGACGTGCAGGTTTGTTGGGTTAAATGGCTTCTGTAAATTGTCCCTACCATGTAGAATAGTGTGTGTACAGGGTGATCGTGTGTACAGGGTGATCGCTCGGTGGGCCGAAGGGCCTGTTTCCATGTTCATTCTAAAATCTACAGTGCTCTTCCTATCCCAAGAGTCAAGAGTATTTAATGTGCAGGTTTGTGAGTTAATTGGCTTCAGTAATATTGTAAATTGGATAGTGTTAGTGTACGGGTGACCACTAGTCAGTGCAGACTTGGTGGGCCGAAGGGCCTGTTTCCACGCTGTATCTCTAAAGTCTAAAGTCTAACCCAATTTTCAAGGCACAACCCTTGGCCTTTCTTCCACATCACATGTCAAAGCCAGGCATTCTTTGCTCGCAATCTCTGGGGTCCTGACTTGGTGAGATCATTTGACATTTGGCCAGGATGTCGGCTTGTTTTTCCGAAACAGCGGATTCAGTTCTACTTGGGGGCCAGAATCCAAAACAAACAGCCTGCGCTTTAGGAGTGTGGAATGTTTCATACAGTCACTGTGTGTGATTTCCTGATCGATAAAGGTTTAGCAGTAAACACTGGTTAAGATAGCAGAGGTGTGGAGCTGTTAACGGGTAGGGCAAATTGTGAGAGGTAATGGTTACTTTAATATTCCAAGCACGAATTAGACCTGAGCCAAGGGATGTGTTATTGGGAGAGTTGTAGATTGTGAGAAGGGTTTTGAAAGGGGAACGAGAAAGACTGCACTTATACGAGGATGTTGTCAGGACTAGAGGGCCTGAACTACAAGGAGCGGTTGGACAGGCTGGGACTTTATGACTTGGAGTGCAGGAGGCTGAGGGATTATCTCAAAGAGGTGTATACAATGATGAGGGGAATAGATAATGTGAATGCTCAGAGTCTTTTACCCCCAGGGAAGGGGAATCAAGAACCAGAGGACATAGGTGAGGGAGGAAAGGTTTAATGGGAACCCAAGGGGCAACTTTTTCACATAGTGGGTGGTGGGTGTATGGAAGGAGCTGCCAGAGGTAGTTGAGTCAGGACTATGACAACATTTAAGAGACACTTTCTTTCCCCCCAAAATAAACTTTATTCACTAAAAAATATATATGCAAAACAAAAACTGTGCAAAAACTCTTCATACATTCTCAGTGTCGAAACATTCAATAGTGTTATAGTCAGTAGTGTTTGCACATTTATAGGGCAGGTGCATGGATAGTTACGGTTTAGAGGGATATGGGCCAAATGCAGGTCGGTGGGACCAGTGTAGATGGGGCATGTCGGTCGGCATGGGCAAGTTGGGCCGAAGGGCCTGTCTCCATGCTGAATTACTCTATGATTATAACGTGATGACCTCACTATCTAAGTGGTGGAGTGGTTCAGGGAGGGAACATCAGAGCCCAAGGCTCAGGCAGATGAAGGTTCAGATGTCAGTGGAGCAATGTTGACACAATGCTGGTTGAAAAAAAGAGACACAAAGTATTTTAGTAACTCAGCAGGTCAGGCAGAACAGAGATAGATGATGTTTGGGTCGGGATCCTTCCTCAAACTCCAGCGCTTTGTGTCCTCTTGTGCAAATCAGCATCTGTGGTTCCTTCTTTCTTGATAAGAGTTGGTCTCGGCGTCATGTTTGGCACATGCCTGTTCTTGTTCCGTACTCATCCACCCAAAATGTCATCTATCCATGTTCTCCAGAGGTGTTGCCATACCTGTTCAGTTACTCCAACACTGTGTCTTTTTTTTGTAAACCAACATCTTAATTAATTAATTAATTAATCAATTAATTCACTTATTTATTTATTTATTTATTTATTTATTTGTTTATTTATTTATTTATTTATTTATTTATTTATTTATTTGTTTATTTATCTATTTATCTATCTATCTATCTATCTATCTATCTATCTATCTATCTATCTATCTATCTATCTATCTATCTATCTATCTATCTATCTATCTATCTATCTATCTATCTATCTATCTATCTATTTATCTATTTATCTATTTATTTATTTATTTATTTATTTATTTATTTATTTATTTATTTATTTATTTATTTATTTATTTATGTCTGTCTGTCTGTCTGTCTGTCTGTCTGTCTGTCTGTCTGTCTGTCTGTCTGTCTGTCTGTCTGTCTGTCTGTCTGTCTGTCTGTCTGTCTGTCTGTCTGTGATCTAGAAGGTAGGCTGGGAGCGTGGTGTGAGTATGATGGACCAGGGAGTCACAAAGTGGGAGGAAAGAGTTAAGTGATGGCGTGGCAGTTTACTTGTGACACAGTCCCCACCCTGATTGTCAGCGGTGAGAGGTTGAAGGCTGGTAATAAGACAAAGCAAGGTTTCAGACCGAGTTACTGAGCCATGTCGGATTGGATTGCTGTGTGCTGTTGCCATGGGTCCCGGTGAGACTCCGACAATGGAATCCCTGGTCTGGTCTGATCGGTTCAGCACCCTGTGCACCAGCCTCTAGCAGCCCAGCACCTGGGCCCTTTATGTATTCAGCCTTCTGCTGCATTAATGTATCTCCTGCACCATTACAGTTACACTTTATCCACACTGTCATATAAACCAGGGTGCAATTAAATAACTTGTTGACATGAATAAACAGTGCACCTACAGTGATGAATACACCAGAGAAATAAGGAACTGCAGAAAGACACAAAGTGCTGGAGTAACTCAGCGGGTCAGCCAGCATCTCTGGAGAAAAATGGCGGGTGACGTTTTGGGTCGGAACCCTTCTTCAAACTGAAAGTAGAGGGGGAGGGAACTGGAGATAAGAAAAGGCCAGAACAAGGTTCTGGCACAAAAGGTCATCCATCCTTTTTCTCCAGAGATTCTGCCTGACCCATTAGTTGCTCCAGCAGTTTGCGGCTATCTTTGGAATAAACCAGGAACTGCAGTTCACTTTCCACACAAGGAGCCGCAGATGCTGGTTTAGAAAAAAGTGCCACTCAGCCAGTCAGGCAGCATCTCTGGCAAATCAAAAACCACAAAACCAAAGATGTGTGTGTTTTTGTAGGCTAATTGGCCCTCTGTAAATTACCCCTGGTGTGTAGGGAGTGGACAAGAAAGTGAGGTAACACGGAACTAGTGTGAATAGGTGATCGATGGTCGGCGTGGACTCGATGGACTGAAGAGCCTGTTTCCATGCTGTATCTCTAAACTAAACTAAAAATGTAGTTTATTGTCATAAGCCCTGAAACTGAACAAGGATATTCTTAGTTGCATGGGGCAGCATAATAGGTTGGTAAACTCAGTACTCAATAGATAATATAATAAAGAAATAGAAAATAAATTCAATAAATATAAAACCCAATCTATATACTAAAACTCTCGTTTGTTTGTTTGTTTGTTTGTTCCTGAACTACAGCCAAAACGGAACACGATAGCATGACAATTTTAGGCCCACCTTACTCACCGTCGTCTCTTTGGTGCTAATGGAAGAAGTTTCATTGAAGTTGGTGTTATATTTTTAAAGTTATTCACATTTTAAAGCTTAAATCTATTTCCTAGGGAGGGAGGGGGAGTGGAGGGGAGGGAGGGGGAGTGGAGGGGAGGGAGGGGGAGGAGGGAGGAGGGAGGATAAGGGTGGATGGAGGGGGGGGGGAGGAGGGGAGGAGAGGAGGAGAGGGTGCTGCACCAATGCAGGAGAGGTTTGGGCCCAACGGGTCCATTTGGTCTAGTATAGTCTAAAAGCTAAACAAAGTCCAAAGTCCCACGTGCAACCCAGGCAGTTCACAGTTCGGAGTTTACTTGGAATTCATTGTATTCAATAGCCTGATGGTTGTTGTAAAGAAACTGTTCCTGAACCTGGACATTGCAGAACCAAGCATTTACTACTCACCCTGTCCTGGGTGAGTAAGATCACAGCCTGAATTTCCATGGCTGAGACTGTTTGCAAGACTGGGCTGAGCTTCTGAAGTTTAGAAGAAGGAGGGGTGATCTTGGTTTAGTTTAGTTCATTGTCACATGTACCGAGCGGGGTACAGTGAAATGCTTTATTGTTGCGTGCCATCTAGTCAGTGAAAAGACTAAACATGATTACAATCGAGCCGTCCACTGTGTACGGATACAGGCTAAAGGGAACAACGTTTAGTGCAAGGTAAAGTCTAGTAATGTCCAATTAAAGAAAGTCCATGTGTTCAGGGACGACCGCTCTCTAGTTGGTGAGAGGATGGTTCAGTTGCCTGATAACAGCTGGGAAGAAACTGTCCCTGAATCTGGTGGTGTGCGTTTTCACACTCCAAACAGCATGGCGACATAGCTATAAGAAAATAACTGCAGATGCTGGTACAAATCGATTTATTCACAAAATGCTGGAGTAACTCAGCAGGTCAGGCAGCATCTCGGGAGAGAAGGAATGGGTGACGTTTCGGGTCGAGACCCTTCTTCAGACTGATGTCAGGGGGGCGGGACAAAGGAAGGATATAGGTGGAGACAGGAAGATAGAGGGGGCTCTGGGAAGGAGGAGAGGAAGGGAGGGACAGAGGAGCTATCTGAAGTTGGAGAAGTCGACGTTCATACCACCGGGCTGCAAACTGCCCAGGCGAAATATGAGGTGCTGCTCCTCCAATTTCCGGCGGGCCTCACTATGGCACTGGAGGAGGCCCATGACAGAGAGGTCAGACTGGGAATGGGAGGGGGAGTTAAAGTGCTGGGCCACCGGGAGATCAGTTGCGTTAATGCGGACCGAGCGTAGGTGTTCAGCGAAGCGATCGCCGAGCCTGCGCTTGGTTTCGCCGATATAGATAAGTTGATATCTAGAGCAGCGGGTGCAATAGATGAGGTTGGAGGAGGTGCAGGTGAATCTCTGTCTCACCTGGAAAGAATGTTTGGGTCCTTTGATGGAGTTGAGGGGGGAGGTAAAGGGACAGGTGTTGCATCTCGTGCGATTGCAAGGGAAAGTGCCCGGGGTTAGGGTGGTTTGGGTAGGAAGGGACGAGTGGACCAGGGAGTTGCGGAGGGAACGGTCTCTGCGGAACGCAGAGAGGGGAGCGGATGGGAAGATATGGCCAGTGGTGGGGTCCTGTTGTAGGTGACGGAAATGTTGGTGGATGATATGTTGGATCCGCTGGCTGGTGGGGTGGAAGGTGAGAACGAGGGGGATCCTGTCCTTGTTGCGAGTGGGGGGATGGTGAGCAAGAGCGGAGCTGCGGGATGTAGAAGAGACCCTAGTGAGAGCCTCATCTAATGGAGGAGGGGAAGCCCCGTTTTCTGAAAAACGAGGACATCTCGGAAGCCCTAGTCTGAAACACCTCATCCCGGGCGCAGATGCGGCGTAGACGGAGGAATTGGGAGTAGGGGATAGACTTTTTGCAGGGGACCGGGTGGGAAGAAGTGTAGTCCAGATAGCTGTGCGAGTCGGTGGGCTTGTAATAAATGTCCGTCACTAGTTTTTCTCCTGTGATGGAGATGGTGAGGTCCAGAAACGGGAGGGAGATGTCAGAGATAGTCCAGGTATATTTAAGGGCAGGATGGAAATTGGAGGTGAAGTGTATAAAGTCAGTGAGTTCTGCATGGGTGCAAGAGGTAGCACCAATGCAGTCGTCGATGTAGCGGAGGTAGAGTTCGGGGATGGGGCCAGTGTACGTCTGGAACAGGGATTGTTCGACGTACCCGACAAAGAGGCAGGCGTAGCTAGGGCCCATGCGAGTGCCCATAGCTACGCCTCTGGTTTGGAGGAAGTGGGAGGAGTCAAAGGAGAAGTTGTTGAGGGTAAGAACCAGCTCTGCTAGGCGGAGGAGAGTGTTGGTCGATGGGGATTGGCTGGTTCTACGGTCGAGGAAGAAACGGAGGGCTTCGAGACCATCCTTGTGGGGGATGGAAGTGTAGAGTGACTGGACATCCATGGTGAAAATGAGGGAGTGGGGGCCAGGGAACCGGAAGTTATCCAGGAGATGGAGAGCGTGTGAGGTGTCTTGGACGTAGGTGGGGAGGGATTTGACCAGGGGGGATAGGATGGAGTCGAGGTAGGTAGAGATAAGTTCGGTGGGGCATGAGCAGGCAGAGACAATGGGTCTGCCGGGACAATTGTGTTTGTGGATTTTGGGTAGGAGGTAGAATCGGGCCGTGCGGGGCTGGGGAACTATGAGATTGGAGCGACATGAATCTGGCGACATAGCTACTGCCTTACAGAGCCAAAGACCCGAGTTCGATCCTGACTGTCTCTAGTTTTTTCTAGTGTTTGTGGGGTAGTGTTAATGTGCAGGGATCACTGGTTGCTGCGGGCTTGGTGGGCTGAAGGGCCTGTTTCCATGCTGTATCTATAAACTAAACTAAAAACTAAACAATAATCAGTAACTCTTGCCTGTTGGGAGAGGTGAGAAGAGGGAGTGACCGGTGTGAGACTAGTCCTTGATTATGATGGTGATGGTGAGAGGAATAGATTGGGTAGATGCACAGAGTCTCTTGCCCAGAGTAGGTGAATCGAGGACCAGAGGACATAATTTCAAGGTGAAGGGAAAAGGATTTAATAAGAATCCGGGGGATAACTTTTTCACACAAAGGGTGGTGGATGTATGGAGCAAGCTGCCACAGGAGTTAATTGAGGCTGGGACTATCCCATCGTTTAAGAAACAGTTAGACAGGTACATGGATTGAACAGGTTTGGAGGGATATGGACCAAGCGCAGGGAGGTGGGACTAGTGTAGCTGGGACATTGTTGGCCGGTGTGGGCAAGTGGGCCAAAGGGCCTGTCTCCACACTGTATCACTCTATGATCTTGCTGTGGCAGCGTGAAGTGTAGATGGAGTAAATGGAAGAGAGGTTGGTGTGTGTGATGGTCGAGGCTACGTCCACAATTCTCTGCAATTTCTTGTGGTCTTGGAGGGAGCTGTTCCCAAATCATACTGTCATGCATCCTGATAAAATGCTTGTTGACAAGTATAAAATCTTGAAGGGGGCTTGACAGAGTAGATTGATTGAATTAATGGAAAGAGATGGCATGGAAACAGGCCCTTCGGCCCACCAAGTCTACCTGATCATCGATCACCTATCCACACTAGTCCTATGTTATCCAACACTTTCATCCACCCCTTACACACTAGGGGTAATTTACAGAAGCCAATTACTGTAACCTACAAACCCGCACGTCTTTGGAGTGTGGACGGAAACTGGAGCACCCGGAGGAAACCCATGTGGTCACAGGGACAATGTGCACATTCACTGAGTCCTTGTAGTGAACTGCTGACTGTCTTTATTTCCATTGTGATTATTGTCTGGTTAGGTTATTAAATGTGGGAGCAGTTTACATATATATATATATAAACATGTACTATAGCATAAACGTGCCTTACTTCCATTATATTTAAAGTGCCTTTAGGTGCCTAAAAGTGACCTTGCTGTTGATGTGCCTTGTTATGTTATGTTATTTTATGTTATGTTAAATGTTTTTGTATGCTATTTGAAAAAGCAATAAAAATAATATATATTTTTTAAATGTGCACATTCCACACCCAGACAGTGCCCGAGGTGACGATGGAACCCGGGTCTTTGGCGCTGTGAGGCGGTGACTGTACCAGCTGTGTCACTGAGCCCTGGATGTTGAGACAACTTCCATTTGTGGGAAAGTCTTCAACCAGGGACAGAGTTACATGTTTAGGAGCGGTCACTTAAAACCAAGATGCTTGGGATGCTGAGGAATATTGGCCAAACGTGGGTAAATGTGATTAAAGATGCGCCATCTTGTTCGGTCTGTATGTGCTTTCCAGTCAGCAGAAACCCTATACATGATTATAATTGAGCCGTCCACAAGGTACAGATAGAGTAGTTAAAGTAAGAAATGCTGCTGCTGGAGTAGAGGTTTAAAAGAGTGGATTGATTGTAATGAATGATTGCAGATCCACTTCTGGGCCCAGCACGCAGAGAGCTGCCTGCGTTGGGCAACACCTCTGTATTTCTCAGGTTGTAAAGTCATACAAGCATTAAGGAAAGGTGTGCTTACCTTCCCATTGTATTTGAATATTTTTATTTAACATGGTCAAATAACAAAAACTTAGTTGGAAAGTAGTTGTTCGACTGGTTGTGTGAGTGGATGAGAAAGATGATGTGATTAACACAGCAAAATTATACCCAGCCCAGTGAACCTTTGTTCAGTAAAAATCTCACTATACATAAGCTTCATCCCAAGCACAGTGGAGACACAAGGAACTGCAGATGCCAGTTTACAAAAAAAAAACACAGAGTTCTGGCGTAACTCAGCAGGTCAGGCAGCATCATTGGAGGACATGGATAGGTGAGGTTTCGGGTCGGGACCAATTGTGAGGGGGGGGGAAGAAAGATGGGGGAGAGGAGGGGCCTAATAGGTGGATGCAGGTGAGGGGGGTTTTGATAGATAAATGGTCAAACAAAGGCCAAAGATGAAAAGACAAAAAGTGTGAGATGACGAAAGAAGAGTTGAGAATTGTGAAGCCAGAGGAAGGAATATAGGTGAAAGGGGATGAGGGGAAGGGGTGCAAATCCAGGTGGGGCACATGGAGGAGGGGGATAGGAATGGGGTTATTTATTTGGTTAGTTAACTAAAATTGGAATTCAATGTTCATGCCGTTGGGTTGTAAGCTACCCAGGCAGAATATGTGGTGCTGTTCCTCCAATGGCCTCACTCTGCCACGGCGGAGGCCCAGGACGGAAAGATCAGTGCGGGAATAGGAAGGGGAGTTAAAGTGGTTAGAAACCAGGAGATCCAGCAGGCCTTGATGGACCGAGCACAAGTGTTCGGCAAAATGGTCGCCTGGTGCACACTTGGTCTCGCCGATGCTGATGAAGTCACATTGGGAACACCGGATGCAGTAGATATCAGAGGACTCTTTGATCTCTGGCATCTACCCAGGGGTGCCTACCAAGGTCGACAACCAGTGATGCTGAAGACCATCAGATGGGTGAAAAACCTTCTTTGGACCAACCAAGTTTTTGTTGGTCTCCCAGCATAGTGATATCCGTCAGGGCATGTTGCCAACTGGCCCGCTCCAGACTGCAGGAGTACGTGCTGAGGGACGCACTGAAGCTCGGTGCAGCCAACACCAAGGCTCTGTGTGGGAGGACCATAGTCTAAGGTTATTCTGCCGCTGCACATTGAGAGGCTGGGACCCATGCAACAGCCTTGCACACACTTGAAGACTGCATTGTCCAAAGAGGGCACAAATGTAGCTTTGGTGCCTCATATGTAGAACGCATTGACTTGGTTAAATTAGTTCCGTTTAGCTTAGTTAAGTTTGTTTAGTTTAGTTTAGATTAGTTTAGATTAGTTTATTGTCATAGGTACTTAGTTACAGTGAAAAGCTTTTTTTGTTGCTTGCTATCCAGTCAGCGAAAAGACTATGCATGAATATAATCAAGCCGTCCACAGTGTACAGACACAGAATAAAGGGAACAACGTTTGGTGTAAGATAAATTACAGTCCGATTAAAGATAGTCCGAGGGTCTTCGGAGCGGTAGATGGGAGGTCAAGATCGCTCTCTAGTTGGTGATAGGATGGTTCAGTTGCTTGACAACAGCTGGGAAGAAACTGTCCCTGAATCTGGAGGTGTGCGTTTTCACACTTCTGTACCTCTTGCCCGGTGGGAGAGGGGAGAGGTGGGAGTGACCGGGGGTGAGACTGGTCCTTGATTATGCTGGTGGCCTTACCCAGACAGCGTGATGGCACAATCAATGCACAGACAGGATGAAGCTACAGAGTGAATATAAAGCAAGCTGAGTACTGGTTTTAATATCTTGCGTCTTTTCTGGTGAATGAGGTATATATTCTTTAAATAAAAGCATGCAGTCAGATCCGGTGAGTTAGTTTCCTGTCACCCAGCTAAGCACCAGTAGATTTCCCCTGGAAGTGTCTGTGGTAGATAGTGGTAAAAATAACTACATGAAACACATGCACACATGCCATTACATCATAACAATTCGGAAGCAGCAAGAAACCATTCAGCCCTTCTAGCCTGCTCCTCCCCTCAATGTGACCAAGGTGTTCTTCTACCTCCGTGGCATTTTCCTGCACACTCTCCCCATCCCTCAGTTCACCCCACGCACCTCACCTCTGCATCCACCTTAGCTGCTGTTAGTACTTCTGACAAGCTTTCATTTCCCTCCTGCTGTCAGGAAGAAGGTACAGGAGCCTGAAATCCTTGTCCTGCGGGTTCAGGAGCAGCTTCTTCCCAACAACCATTAGAGTCTTGAACACCACAAACACCAACTAAGCTACGAACTCCGAACTGTCTACGAAACAAGGTTGGTATGAAGAAGGGTCCCACAGTATCACTCAGCTCAACTCAATGATGGGGGCGTGGCTGCGTTCTGCAGCTGCCGCTCACCGGCAGTCTCTCTGTCTTTTTTTGTTGTTTTTTGTCTATTGTTATCGTTTAAATGTATCTTTTGATTTATTTTTAACTCTGTATATGTGGGGGGTGGTGGGGGGGGGGGATTGGGTGGGGGAAACCTTTTTTCCAATCTCCTCCTCAACGGAGATGCGACCTTTACCGTGTTGTGTCTCCGTTCGCGCTACGGCCGAACACTGTGGAGTCGGCGGCCTCCAGCTGGGACCGACCTTGAAGACTCCGGTCGCAGGGCCTGGACTTACCATCTCGGAGGCTTCTGCCGTGGGCCCTGCAGACCGCAACATCGGGAGTTCGCAGGTCCCTGGCTGGCGACCGGCTTTCGGGAGCTCCAGTCTTAGCAGCTTCGACCGCCCCGGAGCGCGAGGTACGATCGACCCGCTCGCAGGCCCTTCATCGCCCTGCGTGGCCTGGCCGCGGCACTTTCCATCGCCCGGTGGGGGCTCAGGACTTTCATCGGCCTGCTCGGCTCGGCCCTGGGATTTTCCATCGCCCGGTCGGGGCTTCAAGAGTTGGGAGCCTCGATCGCCTCGTGGCACCACGGGAGAAGAATGAGGAGGAGATAAGACTTTTCCTTGCCTTCCATCACAGTGAGGGTGTGCCTGGAGCAATCACTGTGATGGCTGTTTGTGTTAAAAATTGTAATTGTGTGTCTTGTGTTCTTTATTGTCTACTGCCGGACCCTGACGTGAGAGGACGCTGGCGCTATTTGTTCACCGCTTCTCCGTCTGGACAGTTCGTTTGTTTGTTTTTATGTCTTGACTGTTTTTGTAAAGCGTCTTTGAGCATTTAGAAAAGCGCTATATAAAATAAATGTTTATTATTATTATTATTAACTCAACTCAACTCTTCTGCAAAGTTTACGGTGGAAGCAGGAACTTTGAGTAGTTTTAAGGTGGTAGTCCCACCTTTGATAAGATGGTAGTCCCACCAGGAGCATCTGGCCCATATCCCTCTAAACTTTTCCTGTTCATGTATCTGTCCAAATTAAATGTTGTTATAGTACCTGCTTCAACTATCTCCTCTGGCAGCTCGTTCCATATATCCACCACCCTCTGCGTGAAAAAGATTGCCTCTCAGATTCCTATGAAATCTTTCCCTTCTCTCCTTGAACCTATGTCCTTTGATTCGTGATTCATAAGTTCACAAGTTCTAGAAGCAGAATTAGGCCATTCGGCCCATGAAGTCTACTCCACATTCAATCATGGCTGATCTATCTATCCCTCTCAACCCCTACTCTGGGTTAAAAAAATCTGGGCATTCACCCTATCTATTCCCCTCACGACTTTAAATACCTCCATAAGATCACCCCTCAGCCTGCGATCCAAGGAATAATGTCCGAACCTGCTCAACCTCTCCCGATAACACGCCCTGGAGTCCTGGCAAGATCCTCATAAATCTTTTCAGCTTACACCAACCTTCCAAATAGCAGACTATTAAATATTCTTGTGTAGAAACAAGGAGTATGGAGAATGGTCTCAACCCCAAAAGTCACCTATTCCTTTTTTCCCCAGAGATGCTGTCTGACCTACTGAGTTACTCCAGCTTTTTGTGTCTATCAAGGAACTACAAATGCAGGTTAACACACAAAAGGACACAAAGTGCTGGAGTAACACTCTTGACTCCTGATTAATGGAGTAGGTTAGAGATGGTGAGTGGTGCACTCTTTCCCCTGCTCTGCGTGGGCCTACGATTATTACAGGGTGCTAGGACCTTACTGGGTCAGTCAGATGCTGCGAGTCACATTTGATGAAGCTTCAGCTACATGCGAATTTGCCACATTTGCAGCTGCATCTGTGCCTTTAGCTGCACTGTTGCAGAAGTGGACAAGAGTTAGCCCAATGCCTCGATGGTACTTTAGTTTTGCATTTTCCTAAGTACGGTGAAATTATTTATTTGCATACAGTTCAGTGACAGTCCTACTATACATTAGATACATTCACACTGAGTGCAATAACAAACCACACTGAGTCAGTACAGGAGGTAGCACGGTGGTAGAGTTGCTGCATCACTGGGCCAGAGACCCGGGTTTGATCCTGACCTCGGTGCCATCTGCATGGAGTTTGTATGTTCTCCGTCTGACCGTGTGGGTTTTCCCAGCGTGCTCCGGTTTCCTCCCACACCCCAAAGACATGCGAGTTTGTTGGCTAATTGGCTTCTGTAAATTGCCCCTAGTGTGTAGGGTAGAACTAGTGTGTACGGATTAGTGCTGGTTGGCGTGCATTTGGTGGGCCGAAGGGCCTGTTTCCACGCTGCATCTCTAAAACTAAACTAAACTTTAAAAACGAAGAGTCGCCACATTTTTGGTGCCACCTTTCACCCTTCGTTCAGAATGTTGGAATCTTAAAGTGAAGGTCTAACATTGACACAAAGTGCTGGAGTAACTCAGCCGGCCAGGCAGCGTCTCTGGAGAAAAGGAATAGGTGACGTTTCAGACCAAGAGAAGGGTCTCGATCTGAAACATCACCTATTCCTTTTCTCCGGAGTTGCCGCTTGGCTGAGTCACTCCAGCACTTTGTGCCTATGTTCGGTGTAAACCAGCGTCTGCAGTTCTTTCCTCCGCCTTGGCTCCACGTCTCCCAGCTTGGTGATGTGAGGGAGGTACCGGCTCGGAGAAGGGGGAGATGCTGCTGTGTCATTGGTGGTGGCCTCCACGAACGCATCTTCAGTTGTGACAGTGTTACTTCCTCCCGCCCGACTCTAATCTCCAACACAATCAAACCCCCGCTGCAGAGAGTGTTGTCACAGCACACTCCCCCCTTGCTGCCTGGCTCGGTGCTGTTGTCTCCTCCCCGTCCCTGCACAGCTGTACCAACTCCTTCTCTCAATGTCTGGGGACTGCCAGGAGCGCCCAAGAAAAACTGGACCCTTCTCTGAACATCCGAGGACCTGCAGGAGTGCCAAGAGTGCGCAGGTACGGCAAGATTAGGTTCTTCATTCAATGCTTGTAGTTACTGTGACTGTGCACAGCGTGGAAAAATTTGCCTTGCGTCTGACTGAAGTGTGGAAAAGCATGCGAGCACACATCTGTGCTGACCTTGACGCCAACCCAATTGTGGGCCAAATGGCCTGCTAATAAATTCATAGGTTCCAGGAATAGATTTAGGCCATTCGGCCCATCAATCTACTCCGCCATTTAATCGTGGCTGATCTAGCTTTCTCTCCTGCCTTCTCCACGTAACCTCTGACACGCTTAGTAATCAAGAATCTGTCAATATCCATTGCCTTGGCCTCCACAGCCATCTGTGCTGTGGTGTACTTTCCTCTGTTCTAATCTTATCTATGTCTCCACAGCCCTTCCCTGGTCATGTAACCGGTGAGATGCTTGTTAAAAGTTGCTATCATACCAGTCCCCACTACCACCCCATGCATCCACCATTCTCTGTGTAAAGAAAAATCTTGCCCCACACATCTCCTTTAAATTTTATCCCTCTCTTACCCTCTAAGTTTTAGGCACCTATTTCTGTATACTTGCTAATCAGGGGTATGGAAATACTCTGCTGGACAGTTTGTAAGATAAAGAACTTCACTGTGTTAGCACCAGGCGTGATAATAAAATCACCATTGAACTAATCAAGCACCATTGATAGTCTTTGACATTTCCGCATTGGGAGAAAGGTTCAGACTGTCTACCCTATCTATGCCTCTCATAATTTTATATACTTCTATCAGGTTTTCCCTCAGACTCTGATGTTGCAGTGAAAACAATCCAACTTTGCCCAAACTGTCCGTATAACTAATACGTATGAGGTCTCCCCTCAGTCTCGGAGTTTAGACTTTACACTTTACAGATACAGTGTGGAAACAGGCCCTTTGGCCCACCAAGTCCGACCAGCGATCACCCCGTACACTAACCTAAACATATTATGGGCAATTTTACAACTTACTCAATTAACCTTCAACACGATGTGGGAGGAAACGGGAGCACCCAGAGAAAATCCACAGGGTCACAGGTGTAGATGACACGCTCAAAGTGCAAATGTCGCGCCCTCCTACACTGGCTTATTTCGACTTTGACCAGCCCATCACACCCACCTGCGACGCTTCCCAGTACGGTCTCGGCGCTGCATGCCTGCAAGCGGGGCGGCCTGTTGCGTATGCATCTAGAACGTTGACGGAAACAGAGACGAGGTACGTGCAGATCGAAAAGGAGCTGCTGGCGGTGGTTTTCGCTTGTGTCAAGTTCAATGGCTACATCTTCGGCCGGCCGGTGACTGTTGAAACAGACCATCAGCCGTTGGTGACGATTATCAACAGGCCCATACACACGGCTCCGGCGAGGCTGCAGCGTACGATGCTGCAGCTACAGAAGTACGACATTACCTTGGTTTACAAACGGGGCAAGCACATGTACCTGGCGGACACACTGTCTTGTGCCCCTTTGAAGTCCTGTGCACAACATGCTGCCGAGAGGGACTCCCTGGTGGTGTTGACCATTGACCACATACATCCCTCCTGTCGGGACGCCCTGGTGTCTTGCACGGCTGAAGACGCCACTCTTCAGACGCTCGCCTCTGTCATCGGGCATGGATGACCGTGCAAACAACACGTACTCCCACCGGCCGTTCAGCCCTACTTTCCAATCAGAGACGCGCTCACTATTGACGATGGGATCATCCGGAAGGGTCGCAAGGCGGTGATCCCTGCCTCACTCCAGCGCGGGTACTACGATGCCGTGCATAGAGGGCATCTCGGTCGGTGCAGATGCCACCGTGCGGGCAGCCAAGGACATGTTCTGGTCCCTAGTGGCATCCGACCTTTTCGAAAAGCACAGTCACCGGTACCTCGTCCTGGTGGACTCTTACTCGGGGTGGCTCGAGATCGACGTGCTTCACTCCACTTCCGCGACGGCTGTCATTAAAAAGCTCAGCCGCCATTTCTCTGTCTATGGGACACCTTGCACCCTTGTCTCTGACAATGTTGGGCAGTTTAGCAGCCAGCGTTTCCGAGACTTTGCGGATCATTGGGACTTTCGACACGTCACCAGCAGCCCTGAGTATCCGCAGTCGATCTACACTTCTTACAACAGGGAGCCCGGCTCTCTGGCGCTCTAGGGCAGCAACTCTACCTCTGTGACACCATACTGCCCAGTGATCTAATTGAAGCACACAGAGCTATGGGAGGCACAGAACATGCCAGAAGCACTCAAGAGTTCCAGTCGTAGACCCTTCACCTAGCAGTAGGAAAGAGGGGGAAGATCAACAGAAAGCTGGAGTAACCCAGCAACTCAGGCAGCATCTCTCGAGAAAAGGACATTGTACCATCTCCAGAGATGCTGCCTGACCCCTTGAGTTACTCCAGCTCTTTGTGTTTCAATTTGTGTCTGGTTTAAAGCAGCATCTGCATTTCCTTCCTACACAAGAGAGAGAAGTTGGTTTAGTAGAAGAGTGGGTGGGGAAGGGAAATGGATGCAACAAGGGGAATTTATCTGACTGGGGGAAATTGGATGATTTAACGTGGCAGTCATAGAGCAGTTAGATCAGAACTTTCTGATTAAGATTCTTTATCTTGCAGCAGACCAGATCAGAGCGAGGTTGGAGTTGCTTCAGATCCAGCCAAGAACCTTTAGAGAGCTTCCATAAATCCCAACAAGCACCTCCACACCAGTCAGGCCGCACTTGGAGGATTGCGTGCAGTTCTGGTAGCCCCATTGCAGGGAGGATGCAGGGACTTTGGAGAGGGTGCAGAGGCGGTTTACTACAATGCTGCCTGGGCTAGAGAGTATTAACTACAAGGAGAGGTTGGACAAACTTGGATTGTTTTCTCTGGGGTGTCGGGGACTAGAGGAAGACCTTATAGAAGTATATAAAATTTACGAGAGGCGTAGATAGGGTGGATAGTCAGACCCTTTATCCCAGGTTGGAAATTAGGGCAGAACAGTGGCGCAGTGATAGAGTTGCTGCCTTACAACGCCAGAGACCCGGGTTCGATCTTGACTATGGACGCTGTCGATACGGAGTTTGTACGCTCTTCTTGTGACCGTGTGTGTTTTCTCCGGGTGCTCCGGCTTCCTCCCACATCCCAAAGACATACAGGTTTGTAAGCTAATTGGTTTTGGTAAAAATTGTGAAATTGTCACATGGACAATATACAAACACCACACAGACAGCATCCTCGCCAAACTAAATTAAACAGTACAACTGCCACTCCTGGCAGTACGCTTAAAAACATCTCCTTTAAACTTTGCTCCTCTCACCTTGAAGCTATGCCCTCGAACCTTTGATATTTAATGTTATAGTTTAGAGTCACACCACAGAAAAAGGCCCTTCAGCCCACCGAGTCTACCCCAACCAGTGATCACCCTCACATACTAGCACTATCCAACACAGTAAAGTCAGTTTAGAGTGGAAACAGGCCCTTCAGCCCACCGAGTCCGTGCCGACCAATGATCACCCATACACTAGTTCTATCCTGCACAATAGGAACAATTTACAGAAGCCAAATAACCTACAAACCTGCACGCCTTTGGAATGTGGGAGGAAACCAGAGCACCCAGAGGAAACCCAAGCGGTCACAAGAACGTATAAATTCTGTACAGACAGCATTTGAGGTCAGGATCGAACCTGAAGCTGTGGGGCAGCAAGTCCACCGCTGTGCCACTGTGCCGCCCATGTTTCTATGTTCCGAATTGGTCCTTGTGATCCAACTTTAAACCAGGAACTGCAACCGCATCTTTGCCCTGGGCGTTGATAAGAGGGAGGATTAAGAAAATGCAAATTCCATTTGCAACATAAAGTGATTGCCAAGTGTTTGAGCTCGCGGGTTGGGCAGTGAGAAGGCTGGGAGTAGGTGGGACGCGAGTCATCGATGGGACTGTCAGCACACGAGACGGAACCAGTTTCACCAAGCTGCTGGAACTCAGAACAATTACCTCGGAGAGGCGAGATCAAGAGGTGAACCTTCGGCAGGTGTGAGGTGAATTGTTTCCCCGTCTCTCTCTATCTGCAACTTGATTATTGGGTTGTGAGCCTTTTGTGCATTGCTGGTGACTCAGGGGGAAGGCAGGTAATCACGGGCTCAAGATTAACCCTTCACTGGTCGAA
This sequence comes from Rhinoraja longicauda, assembly GCF_053455715.1. Classification (NCBI taxonomy): domain Eukaryota; kingdom Metazoa; phylum Chordata; class Chondrichthyes; order Rajiformes; family Arhynchobatidae; genus Rhinoraja; species Rhinoraja longicauda. The sequence continues at coordinate 22,865,167 of NC_135965.1, forward strand.
GGGACTGTGTCTACCACTGTCGATGTGAGTGATATTGATTTGTGCCTTCAGGCTTCTGCTGGTTGATTCACTGACCACTATCCAACAATTTGGGCCGAAGGGCCTGTTCACACACTGTTAACGGATCAGATTGATAGCTGGCTTGGCGAGGTAGTTACGGAGGGGTTAGTTCACTGAGTCACAGTCATACAGCAGGGAAACACGCCCTTTGGCCCATTGGGTCCGTGCCAACCCGTCAAGCACCTATTTACGCTGATCCGGCACTAATCCTGTTTGTTGTCACCACATTTTCATCAACTTCTGATTCTGCCGTTCACTTACATACTAGGGGCAATTTACAGAGGGTCAATGAACCTAAAATACATATTGGAAACAGGCCCTTCAGCCCACCCTGCGTCTACGAGGACCATTGATCACCCGTTCACACTAGCTCGACGTTGTCCCACTTTCTCATCCGCTTCCTACACACCAGAGACAATTTACGGAGGTCAAATTAACCGACAAGCCCACACGTCTTTGGGATGTGGGAGGAAACTGGAGCACCCGGAGAAAGTTCAGGCGCTCACAGGGAGGACGTGCAAACTCCACACGCAGATAGCACCCAAGGTCAGGATCGAACCTAGGATTGTTGGAGTTTCTCAGCTAGCTGTGCCATTTGTCCCCAAATCGTTGGAACTATCTACCCGAGACGAGTGTCGGGGCAGAATTTTTAGACACATTTCAAGCAGAATTAGGCCATTCGGCCCATCTTGTCAGCTCCGCCATTCAATCAGGGCTGATCTATTTTCCCCCTCAACCCCATTGTAGGGTCTGTATAGAATCCCCCCTGAGAAGGCGTGGGTTTTCTCCAGTTTGTAGGTTTATAGGTTAATTGGCTTTCGTCAATTGTCCCTAGAAAATTGGATAGAACCAGTGTCTGGGTGATCAATGGTAGGCATGGACTCGGTGGGTCGAAGGGCCTGTTTCGTGCTGTATCTCTAAACTAAACTAAAGGAACTAGGAGATACTAGTTTTGAAGAAGAGTCCCAAATAGAAACATCACCTATCCATGTTCTCCGGAGATGCTGCCAGCACTGTGTTCTATAATCAAACACTTGTCCCACCCCGGTCATTCCCTCTTCCCACTCCTGTTGGGCAGAAGATACAAAAGCATGAAAGCGCGCACCATCAGACTCAGGAACAGCTTCTTCCCCGCTGTTATTAGGCTACTGAATGGTCCTCCTATAAGCCAGGATGTGGTCCTGATCTTCCAACCTACCTCATTTCAGACCGTGTACTTTCTTTCATTTGCACTTCCTTTGTTGCTGTAACATTACAGAAAAATACCAGAGTGCAGAACACAGTGTTGCAGTGTTGTAGGATTACAGTGCAGATTTGCTGATTATGCTGAACTCTGGCTGATCAACCCACACTTGCCCATGTGTCTTCCAATTCTGTTCTTAATTAGTATTTCTAAAATGTTCCCATCTCTGAGGTTAAACAGCCTTGTCTGTAATTATGGTGTGTATCCACACACCCTGGCTTAAACAAGAATGCAACTATTGCAGTTTCTTCCCAGCTGTTATCGGGCAACTGAACTATCCTATCATCAACTAGAGAGTAGTCCTGACCTCACACCTACCTCATTGGAGACCCTTGGACTATCTGTAATCGGACTTTACTGGACTTTACCTTGCACTAAACGTTATTCCCTTTATCTTGTATCAGTGCACAGTGAACGGCTTGATTGGAATCATGGAAAGTCTTTCCGCTGACTGGGTAGTACGCAACAAAAGCTTTTCACACCACCTTGGTAGACATGACAATAAACTAAGCTAAACTAAACGGAATTAAACTAAACTAAACTAAACTGAATTAAACTAAACTAAACTAATCCACTTGACAGGCACCACCCCTGAATCTACACAGATGTGGAAGATTATGCCCCTCCTTCTAAATTTCCCCACAGCAACCGAGGACGTTTCCTGATGCACCAGGTGATTTAATTGCAGCTAATGTTTCCAGCATTCCTGACCAACTTTAGCCCACCTCGAATCTCAATGGATCTTCGGTGCGATTTAGCCCTCATTCAGAAGTTCAAGAGACTTTCAGGGTAGAGAACAGGTTCGTCAGAAAGCTGCCTACTAGACCAGAGAGTATTAAGTATAAGGAGAAGGTAGACACAAAGTGCTGGAGTAACTCAGCAGGTTACTCCAGCACTTTGTGTCCACCTTTGCTATATAACCCAGCATCTGCAGTTTCATTCTAAACCACCACGAGGAGAAGTTGGCCAGACTTGGAGAAACAAGGAACTGCAGATGCTGGTTTACCAAGCAAAGACACTAAATGCTGGAGTAACATTTTGGGTTGGGATCCTTCCTCAGACTGGAGAAAGGTCCTGACCTGAAACGTCACCTATTCCTTTTCTCCAGAGATGCTGCCTGACCCGTTGAGTTACTCCAGCATTTAGTGTCTTTCCTTGGCCAAGCTATGATTATTTCCTCTGAAAAGTTAAAGGTTGAGGGGAGACCTGATAGAAATATATAAAATTCTGAGAGGCATAGAGAGGGTAGATATTCAGAACCTTCTTCCCAGGGTTGAAATGTCAAAGACCAGAGGGCATAGTTTTAAGGTGAGTGGGGAAAAGTTCAAAGGAGAAGTGCGGGGCTAATTTCTTACACAGAGGGTGGTGGGTGCCTGGAACGTGCTGCCTGGGGTGGTGGTGGAGGCAGATATGACAGTGGGGTTTTTTAGGCTATTAGATAGGCACGTGGATATGCAGGGAATGGAGGGATATAGATCATGTGGAGGCAAGGGAGATTAGTGTAATTTAGCATTATTTTTGGCATGGACATTGTGGGCCAAAGGGCCCGTTCCTGTGCTGCACTGTTCTATGTTCTATGTTTAAGTTGTTGGCAATAACATTTCTGCCAATTCCTGAGCTCACACCCTGTAATTACTCTCTTACACCGTTAAAGCCTTCTAATTATCTGAAAAACATAATCTCAGCAGAGCTCGGCGTCTTGTGGAGAGAGTCACAAACGTTTGAATACGTGCTGCTATTTAAAACCACCCATTCCTGGTGTCATTCAACCCACTGTGCCTCCAGGTCTCCTTGCTAATCTGTGGACCTGAATCATTCACAGGCCCCGTGAGAACTGCTGGAGGGCAAGGTTTAAAAAAAGAGGAGGAAATTTTAAATTTCCAGGCTCCCTCATTAGACGATCACACAGAACAGTCCAGCACAGGAACAGGCCCTTCGGCCCACATCGTCTGTGCTGAACATGACGCCGTTAAAACCATCTCCTCTGCCTGCACGTGACGCACATCCCTCCATGTCTTGCATATCCATGTGGCTATCTAAAAGCCTCTAAAACACCACTATCTTATCTGGTTCTACCACCACCTCTGGCAGCACGTTCCAGGTCCACACCATTCTCTGTGTAAAAAAACTTGCACATCTCCTTTGAACTTTGCTTCCCTCTCACCTTAAAGCTATGCCCTCTAGACCCTGGCATTTCCACCCTACGAAAAATGTTCTGACTGTCTACCCTATCTATTCTTCTCATCATTTTATGTGCCTGTCAAGGCTCCCCTCAGCCTCCAGCGCTCCAGAGAAAACAATCCAAATTTGTCCAACCCCTCCTTATAGCAAATATCCTCCAATCCAGGCAGCATCCTGATAAACCTCTCCTGCACCCTCTCCAAATGCTTATTTCTGGATGTGCTGTTCAATTCTATCTTATTTCAGCACACAACTTTGATTGTGTACCTGACCTGTGATTATCTCAATTTAAACAAAGGAGCGGCATGGTGGCGCAGCGGTAGAGCTGCTGTCTTACAGCACCCGGGTTAGATCCTGACCTCAGATGCTGTCCGTGTGGAGTTTGCACGTTCTTCCTATGACTGCATGGGTTCCTCCGGGTGCTCCAGCTTCCTACCACATCCCAAACGACGTAAGTTAATTGACCTCTCTGTAAGATGCCCCTTGTACATAGGTAGAGGATGAGAAAGTGGAATAGCATAGAACTAGTGTGAACGGGTGATCGCTGGTCGGCGTGGACTCGGTGGGCCCAAGGGTCTGTTTCCACCCTGTATCTCTAAGCTAAGCTAAACTAAACTAAACTAAGATGCTGCTTGACCCGCTGAGTTCCTCCAGCACTTTGTGTTTTGCCCAAGAATCGAGCATCTGCAGTTCCTTGTATCTATCTCCATTTTACTGCTTCTCTTGTCTCTCCTGCCTCGCCCATCCTCACTCCACCTACAGGCCAACTTACAGCGGCCAATTAGCCTGGACTTTGTGGTGTGGGAGGGACCCAGATGGCCACAGTGAGAATGTCTCTGCAGCAGTACTCACATTTTTTGGAGCTTTTTGTACAAAATCCCTTAAATCCTTTTGCTTAAATAAAACGTTTGTACACAGAGGGTGGTGGGAGCCTGGAACGAGCTGCCAGGGCTGACGGTGTGGACAGATATGACTGTGGCGTTTAAGTGGCTTTTGGATAGGCTGAACACAGAATGCTCAGCATGTTAGGCAGCATCTGTGGTGAGAATGGATAGGTGACATTTCCGTTTGGGACCTTCTTCAGATGGGCACATGGACACACCGCGAATGGAGGGATATGGATCACGTGCAGGCAGGAGTGGGGAAGTTTAGGAAAGATGTGCGGGGCAAGATGTTTTACACGGAGGGTGGTGGGTGCCTGGAACACGCTAACAGTGGTGGTGGTGGAGGCGGACATGACAGTGACGTTTAAGAGGGTTTTTTTTGGATATGCAGGGAATGGAGGGATATGGATTATGTGCAGGCAGATAAGTGTTGGTCTTGGCATCATGCTCGGCACAGACATTGTGGGACAAAGGGTCTGCTCTTGTGTTGTACTGTTCTAAGGTTTATGTTCTAAATGCCTGGAGGGATATGGATCATATGTAGGCAGTGAGATTATGATTGACTGATAGAAACTCTTATCACATGTGACATGCCTCAGTGAAATTCTTTGTCTTGCATACCAAACACAACGTATGCAAAGCGTCGCCACTGCAAATATCTTGGCATCATGTTTGGCATGGACATTGTGGGCCGAAGGGCCTGTTCCTGTGCTGCACTGTTCTGTGCTCTATGTTCACAATGCTAAAATTCCTGGAGGGACATGGATCACGTGCAGGCAGTGCGATTAGTTTATCTTGTCATTATGTTGGGCACAGACATTGCGGGCCGAAGGGCCTGTTCTTGAGTTGTATTGTTCTATGTTCTATGTTGTGAAACACTTGTGATTCGGTGAACATTGCCAGCTCTCCTGCTGAGATCTGAGATCCAAGCGCAGGCCCACACTACTCCACTTGCCACAATGAACCCACTCACCATCTGCCTTCCCACTCCTTCCCAACTCCAGCTCCCATTCACACTCCAGCAGCCCCCCAGTCTCTCCGTGTTCAATAACAGAAAGCCCCGGAGTTTTCACCCACGATGGTGTGATCTGTTGCCATGCCAACCGGAAGATCACATCACAAAAACTTGGCTCGTTACGACTTCCCACAGCAAAGCAAGATGACTTGTAAATTCTCAAAGAGCCTTTAATGGACAATAGATGAGACTCAATGCCATGTAAATAAAATATTCGAGTTCAGCTCTCTCTCTTTATTGTTACTGCTTTCCAAAGTTTCCACTGGCAAGGGTGTTTGGTTTTGCAAAATTTAGTTTAGCTTACTTTAGAGATACACTGCGGAAACAGGCCTTTCGGCCACCGAGTCCGGGCTGACCAGTGACCACCATGTACACCAGTTCTATCCTACAACCCAGGGACAATTTACAGAAGCCAATTAACCTACAAACCTGTACCACTTTGGAGGGTGGGAGGAAACCGAAGCACCCGGAAGAAAACCCACATGGTCACAGGTCGCAGTCATGGTGCAAACCCCCTACAGACAACACCCTTAGTCAGGATTGTTGTACTTCGTGGTCCGGTACCTGTTGTACCTTTAGTGACTCTGGAATGACCACAAGTACACGTGTATAAAAGGTTACATTGCTGGAGCTCAACTCCAGGCTGTTTATCACAACAAGGATCACACCCGAGCCTCTGGCGCTGTGAGGAAGCAACTCTACCACTGCGCCACTGTGCCACTAACAGAATATTACCTTGTTAAGGAAGAGATGATAGTCATACATTCATACAGGCTGGAAACAGGCCCTTCAGCCCAACTTGTCCATGGTGACCAAGATGCCCCATCTAAGCTGATCCCATTTGGCCATGTTAGGCCTTTCCCTGTAAAGTTGGCTTCTGCGAACAGCCCACAAACCTACCTCCCGCGCCCTCGGAAAGCGCCCTAAAGTTCTGTGACCGGCTCAGGAAGCAGGGCACGGCGACCTCGGTGCACGGAAGCGGAGGGGCACCTGCTGGAGGCGACGGATGGAGCATTTGCAGTGGCCGTGGATGGTGTCGTTGGCAGAGGTGGCCGTGAGAGCAAGCAGATCGAGCGCAGCCTGCGGCAGCTGTACGAAGCGGCAGTGGAAGGAGCTGACGGCATGGAGCTGGGCCAGGCCGACCCCTACTTCATCCATCCAGTGCCACTAGGACACTGGGCTTTAAAGTGAGCAGATGCAGTATAATATAGATAAATGTGAGGCAGATGCAGTGTAATATAGATAAATGCGAGGTTATCCACTTTGGCGGCAAAAACAAGGAGGCAGATTATTATCTCAATGGAGCTAGGTTAGGTAAGGGGGAAGTGCAGCGAGACCTGGGTGTCCTTGTACAACAGTCACTGAAAGTTGGCGTGCAGGTACAACAGGCAGTGAAGAAAGCTAATGGGATGTTGGCCTTCATAACAAGAGGATTTCTGTATAGGAGTAAAGAGGTTTTTCTGCAGTTGTATAGGGCCACATCTGGAGTAATGTGTATAGTTTTGGTCTCCTAATTTGAGGAAGGACATCCTTGTAATTGAGGCAGTGCAGCATAGGTTCACGAGATTGATCCCTGGGATGGCGGGACTGTCATATGAGGAAAGATTGAAAAGACTAGCCTTGTATTCACTGGAGTTTAGAAGGATGAGAGGGGATCTGATAGAAACATATAAAATTATAAAAAGGACTGGACAAGCTAGATGCAGGAAAAATGTTCCCAATATTGGGCGAGTCCAGAACCAGGGGCCACAATCTTAGAATAAAGGGGGGGGGCATTTAAAACTGAGGTGAGAAGGAACTTTTTCACCCAGAGAGTTGTGAATTTGTGGAATTCTCTGCCACAGAGGGCAGTGGAGACTAAATCACTGTATGGATTTAAGAGAGAGTTAGATAGAGCTCTAGGGGCTGGTGGAATCAAAGGATATGGGGAGAAGGCAGGCAAGGGTTACTGATTGTGGACGATCAGCCATGATCACAATGAACGGTGGTGCTGGCTCGAATGGCCTCCTCCTGCACCTATTTTCTATGTTTCTATGAGAAAATCCTTGGGCCAAGATCAGACTTTTCAGAGACTTGGAAGTTGCAAGGTGCGCTGGAACATGGCTACTCTCTACGAGCTGTTACTGAAGAGCATCTATCGTACTTGTGTATTGGCTGATTTGACGGGATAGCATGCAGAACAAGCTTCTAACTGTATCTCGGTGCACAAGACAATTATAAACTAAACTAATGTGTAACAAAACTACACCCTAGCGAATGAGAAGATTGTTCAGTACTTGTCTAAGAAAGGGGAAGAAGCTGTTCTTGAGTATGGTAGTGCTTACTTTCCTTTTGTATCTTCTGCCCGACGGGAGAGGGTGAGAAGAGGAAATGAGTGGGTGTGGGTCGTACTTAATTATGTTGGCTGCTTTGCCGAGGCAGAGTGAAGTGGAGATGGAGTCGATGGTGGGGAGTCTGGTCTGTGCGATGGACTGGGCTACACCCACAACTCTCTGCGATTTCTTGGGGTCCTGTCCTGAGCTGTTCCCAAACCAAGCTGCGAAGCAACCTGATAGGATGCTTTCCCCGGCACTCCTTGTGCCCACTGGCATTGAACCGTTCACCAATAACTTGTCCGTCCTGCAAGGTTATGTCTTTCCTTCTGCAAGGTCAAGAGAAGGGTCACAGTCCCAAAATGTTGACGGCTTACCTTTCCACAGATGCTGCCTGACCAGCTGAGATCTTCCAGGATTTTTTGGTTTTGTTTTTCTGATTCCATAGAGTTAAACAGCATGAAACAGGCCCGTCGCTCTAACATGCACATGCCGACCAAGCACATGCCCCATCTACATGTCCCACTTGCCCGCATTTGGCCCATATCACTCCAAACCTTTCCTATCCATGTACCTGCCTAATTTTTTTGTAAATGCTGTGGTTGTACCTGCCTCAACTACCTCCTCTGGCTGCTTGTTATATGTTCCATACAGCCACCACTCTTTATATAAAGAAGTTGCCCTTCAGGTTCCTCTTAAATCATACCCCTCTCACCTTACCTCTATGTCCTCAGGTTCTACGCCCTACCCTGGGTAAAAGTGTGCAAATCCTCCTATCTATTCCCCTCATGATATTACACACCTCTATTAGATCACCCCCTCATCCACCTGCGCTCCAAGGAATAAGGTCCTAGCCTGCACAACCTCGCCCTTGAGTCCTGGCAACATCCTCGTAAATCTTCTCAGCGCTCTTTCCAGCTGAACGACATCCTTCTTACGGCAGGGTTCTCCTCCTGCATTGTCTCACTGTCCACCTCGGTAGTGACCATTGCCCCAGCTTGGCACCATCCACAAAGTTAAAATTGATGCCTTTGATTCCAAAGTCTATGTTGCTAATGTAACTTGTGCACGTACATATCCTTCTGCAAGCCAACTTGGAATCTATTCTGCTGCTAAATCCCTCCCACCGCCCTCTCTGACCTTTTGCATGTTTATTGTGCTACATCTTATCTCAGGTCCTTCGTAAACACTGGATATGTTCTGCCCGCAAATCCATCCGCCCTTGGATGTTCTTAGATTGTGGAGAGAGACAAGATTCAGCCAACATTCCCTTCCAGCTTTGGAGAGGCTGCAGGAGTTTTACGAGAAAGCTGCTGGGATTAGAGGGTATTCACTATAAGGAGAGTTTGGACAAACATGGATGGAGGCTGATTAAAGTGTATAAAATTACGAGAGGCACAGACAGGATAGACAGTCAGAACCTGTAAGGTCTAAGACTAGAGGGCACAGCTTTAAGATGAGAGGGGCAAAGTTTAAAGGAGATGTGCTGGGCACGTTATTTTTACACAGAGGGTGGTGGGTGCCTGGAACGTACTGCCGGGGGTGGTGGTGGAGGCAGATACGATAGAGGCGTTTAAGAGGCTTTTTAGATAGGCACATGGATACATCAGGAATAGAGGGATATGGATCACATGCAGACAAAGGAGATCAGTTTATCTTGCCATCATGATCGGCACAGACATTGTTAGCTGAAGGGTCCATTCCTGTGCTGCACTGTTCTGTGTTCTATGTTCGAAGGCAATAGGGAATCAATTCTGCTGCTAAATCCCTCCCTCCACTCTCTCTCTGACCATGTGCATCAGTTTATTATGCTGCACTGTGGTACAGTGGCGCAGCGGTAGAACTGCTGCCTCAAAGCGCCAGAGACCCGGGTTCAATCCTGACCATTTTTTAATTTTTTTTATTTTTTAATATATAAAAGTTTTATTCCAAAGAAAAACATACAAACATACTAAGCAAAATGTGATCAAACAAAAGCCGCCTGTATCGGCAGTTTACAAATTAAACAATTATCACATTAAAATCCCGCCATCTCTGTCAACAATACACTCGACCCCCCGCGGCGACCAGCGTTCCCGGAAGGCCTCCAGTGTCCCCGTGGACACCGCGTGTGCCCTCTCCAGGGACACGCGGGCACGGACGTAAGCCCGGAACAGGGGTAGGCAGCCGACTTCTGTGCGGCCGTCGACTGCCCGCTGCCTGGACCCACGGATGGCCATCTTGGCCAGGCCCAGGAGCAGACCGACAGGGAGACCCCCTCCTCCCTCCTGACCCTCCCCCCTCTGTACCGGGTGCCCAAAAATTTAAAGCGTAGGGTTAAAATGGAGCCAGAACTTGAGGAGCAGCCCCTTCAGATACTGGAACAGGGGCTGTAACCTCACGCACTCTGTATACAAATGGTACACGGTCTCCTCCTCACCGCAGAAGCGACAGGCGGCAGACGAGACCGTGAACCGGCTCAAGTACCTGTTACAGGCTATAGCCTTATGCAACACTCTCCACCCCAGGTCCCCGATGTAAAGCGGGAGGACCCCCTTATAGAGAGACCTCCACTGGGGACCGCTCCCGGGTGCTGTCTGTGTGCAGTTTGTACGTTCTCCCTGTGACCGCGTGGAATTTCCCCGGATGCTTCGGTTTCCTCCCGCACTCCAGTGACGTGCACGTTTCTAGGTTAAGTGGCTTCTGTAAGTTGTCCCTGGTGTGTAAGACAGTGCCAGTGTACGGGGTGATCGCTGATCAGCGCGGTCTTGGTGGGCTGAAGGGCCTGCTTCTGCGCAGTATTTCTAAACTAAGCTGAACTAAACATTATCACAGGTAAATCTTTTGTAAATCTGTGTAAAATGTAGATAAGTCACCTCCACAGAGCTCCCTCTGCACTCGGATGCTCAGCTGGAAAGGAAAGGAAAGGGAGGAAAGGTTAAGCCTCCATCCCCTTAGCTGGAGGAGAGAGGAAAGGAGTTACAAGCCTCCCTCCCCATTCATTCACCAGACTAATGGTGAGCGCAGATTTGTGGACAGATGTTGGATTCTCCCTATCTTTTATCGTTCCAATGTCTATAGACATTTCACAATGGTTGCTATCATGTGGAGTTCAACCAGAGAGCACTTTGGACAAGCACAAAGGTTGCCGCTTTACAAATAAACTCACAACGTGCTGGATCAACTTGGCGGGCCAGGCAGCAACTCTGGAGAACTTGGTCCATCTTGCCCACACCGGCCAACGGGCCCCTTTTACACGAGTCCCACCTGCCTGCATTTGGCCCATATCCCTCTAAAACTGTCTTATCCATGTACCTGTCTGGAAGTTTCTTAAATGTTGTGATTGTACCTGCCTCAACTACCTCCTCCGGCAGTTCATTCCATACACCCACCGCCATTTGTGTAAAAAAGTTGCCGCTCAGGTTCCTTTTAAATCTTTCCCCCGTCACTGTAAACCCCCCACAGTGTGGCGCTCACTCAGTACTGCCCCTCCCACAGTGCTCCGCTCCCTCAGTACTGCCCCTCCCACAGTGCTCCGCTCCCTCAGTACTGCCCCTCCCACAGTGCTCCGCTCCCTCAGTACTGCCCCTCCCACAGTGCTCCGCTCCCTCAGTACTGCCCCTCCCACAGTGCTCCGCTCCCTCAGTACTGCCCCTCCCACAGTGCTCCGCTCCCTCAGTACTGCCCCTCCCACAGTGTGGCCCTCCCTCACCGCCCCTCCCACAGTGCGGCGCTCCCTCACCGCCCCTCCCACAGTGCGGCGCTCCCTCACCGCCCCTCCTACAGTGTGGCGCTCCCTCACCGCCCCTCCCACAGTGCAGCACTCCCTCACCACCCCTCCCACAGTGTGGCGCTCCCTCACCGCCCCTCCCACAGTGCAGCACTCCCTCAGTACCGCCCCTCCCACAGTGCAGCACTCCCTCACCACCCCTCCCACAGTGCGGCTCTCACTCACTGCCCCTCCCACAGTGCGGCTCTCACTCACTGCCCCTCCCACAGTGCGGCGCTCCCTCACTGCCCCTCCCACAATGCAGCGCTCCCTCAGTACTGCCCCTCCCACAGTGCGGCACTCCCTCACTGCCCCTCCCACAGTGCGGCGCTCCCTCAGTACTGCCCCTCCCACAGTGCAGCACTCCCTCACTGCCCCTCCCACAGTGCAGCGCTCCCCCACCGCCCCTCCCACAGTGCGGCACTCCCTCAGTACCGCCCCTCCCACAATTACGTGGCGAGTTGCTGGCTGGGCTGAACCAGCTCTAGTGGTTGTTCTGGTGAAGGGAATGATTACCACATTACCCCCTTAAACTCGGAACACGGCACTTTGCAAAAGGACATCTGATGAGGTCCATGTGTGGGTCCAAGTGTCCCAGACTCTAATCCCTTACCAAGGCTTGGCTGCCAAGAAGCAAGAGCCAAGTCAGTTTCATAAACCCTGTGGAGTTGGTCAATGGTGGAATCACTGGGCTACGTGCCACACGGGATGGTTGCCAACAGAAGTCGCGGCACTGGGTTCTCACGGAACTGCAGCTGACTGCCACAGGACTCCTCTCTCTCCCAGCTCTGCCCCTCCGCCCTAACGGGTGGGCACATGACCCACACCAGTGACTCCTTGAGTTCGAAGGAGAGGACAAATAGGCTGGGGCAGCTTTTCTTTAGACTTTAAACTTTAGAGATACAGCACGGAAACAGGCCCTTCGGCGCGCCGACCAGCGATCCCCGCACACTACCACTATCCTACACACACTAGGGACAATTGTACAATTTTACCAAACCGATTAACCCTTGAACCTGTACGTCTTTGGAGTGTGGGAGGAAACCAGAGCTCCTGGAGAAAATCCACGCAGGTCACGGGGAGAACGTACAAACTCCATACAGACAGCACCCCTAGTCAAGATCGAACCCGGGTCTCTGGCGCTGTGAGGAGGCAACTCTACCCCTGAGCCACCCTGTGTGTGGAGAGTGGATGCAAAAGTGGGATTCCATGGAACTAGTGTGAATGGGTGATCAATGGTTGACACGGACTTGGTGGGCCGAAAGGCCAGTTTCCACGCTGTATCTCTAAACTAAACCAAACAGAAGGGTGCGTGTGAGGGAGTGAATGAGAACCAGTTCGGTGGAGGGATTGGCTGAAGGGACAAAGTTGGGTGGGCGAGTGGGACCGTGGGTGCAGGGTGGTGGCCACGTGAGTAAACCGAAGGGGCAAAGCGTTTCGTGGGAAATAAGAGGTGCGGGTGGCAGGAGAGGGGGCTGAGAACAGATCTGGCAGAACTGGTAGAGGTTAGAAGTCCAGGCAACCATAATGGAGGGGAAAACCACAAGCTAGGAAAAAAGGAAGCAGCTTGTGTAGAAAGTGTTGCCGACACCGCAGATGCGACAGAGGGCGGAGAAACCAGGATGTTATCAGATCTTGCAGGAGGCAGGGAGGGTGGAGGCACAGTGAAGACAGTGTGCCAGTCGGTGAGATAGAGTGGACATCGGTCGCCAAAATATCCCCGTGGGGCAGCGACACAGAGACCCAGAGAGAGACGAGGGTGAGTCAGAGATGAACTTGATGGGGGACTTGATACTAGGATATAAAATTATGAGAAGCACAGGCTTTGGAAAGGATGCAGGGACGCAGGTTTACCAGAAAGCTGCCTGGAGTAGATGGTGGTAGCTGCAAGGAGAGGTCGGACAGACTTGGATTATTTTTTTCTGGGGCGCCGGAGTTGAGGGGAGACCTGCCAGAAGTGTATAAAATTATGAAAGGCATAAATCGGGACGACAGTCACAACCTTTGTTACCCAGGGTGGAAATGTCAAGGATTAGAGGGCATGGCTTTGAAGGTGAGAAGGGCAAAGTTTAAAGGAAATGTGAGGGGCAAGGTTTTGACACAGAGAGTGGTGAGTATCTGGAACGCGATGCCATGGGTTAGGAGAGTGGGATAACAGAGAACTCGTGTGAACGGGTGATCGATGGTCAATGTGGACTCAGTGGGCCGAAGGGCTTGTTTCCACTCAGTAAATTAAACCAAACAGAACTATGCTGGTGACGGCAGGAACAATAGTGGGGTTTAAGAGGATTTTTAAATAGGCGCGTGGACATGCAGGGATGTGGATCATGTGCAGGCAGAGGAGATTAGTTTAACTTGGCATCATGTTCAGCATATTGTGGGCTGAAGGGCCGGCTCTTGTGCTGTACAGTTCTCAGACCGAGTGAAAGTGGAAGTGGAGTGCAAATCGGCCGCAAAATGTAATAGAACTAATCTATGTGCCTGGTTATCTTTACAGCTGCACAGAACTAGATTATCTGCTGCCAACCTGCAGTGGGCGCCGGGAGTTAACACTGCCTCAACAATTCCACGAGCAACTACCAATACCAAGGGGATCTGCAAGAGAATTACTAAACAGAATCAAGATCAACATTCCCCCATCCCCCCCCCCCCAAGAGGTTGATCGGTGGGAGAGGATTGCAGGAGCACCTTGACAGAGGTAGGCAAATGGTTTTAGCCCAACATGCCAACTTGGTCAACATGGACAAGATGGGCCGAAGGGCCTGTGTCCGTGCTATACAGGCTGTTTCTGTGACTCTATGTTAAGATACTGCTGGACTGGGAGCAAAGGTGCAGGGTGCTATTGGAGTACTATCAAGGGGAGCACTATTGAGTCTGAAGAAGGGTCCCAACACAAAACGAAACCCATCCAGAGATGCTGCCTGACCCTTTGAGTTACTCCAGTTGTTTCTATCTTAGGTACAGCTGGAGTTGAGGATTGGCACAGATGGAATCTCTGTCTCTTGGATGTTGTTATTGTTGTACAGGACCACCTCTGATTTAACGGTGGCCGGCACCTCCTTTAATCCGGCCAAAATTACGAGAGTGCACTTTAAATTTCCTCCCTCCACCCCCCCCCCCCCCCCACCCCCCCACAGAAGTCTTCCCAAAAATGTCACCTAGGCCGAGTGAGGTGGCCCATCACGACCTTATCGAGACGTCCGTGCTGATTGGCGGATGGAATTTGCCCCCTGCGGCGGGGGCGGTTGGACTCCAGCCCAGCTAGAGGCAGCAGATCCATTCCCATAGCCGACTCCCGGGCTGGCTGTGCGGGCCGGTATCTTGGGCCTTGCGCAGCCTGGGTGCACCATTCCGCTACTGTGGGACTCCTCTCGCCAGCCTTGACCTCTGTCTGCCTGACAAAATGGATAATCCAGAAGGGCCGTGGAACCAAGGGTGCCGGAAAATCAGTGGCGGACCAGTACCAGACGTTGGTGACACCGCACTTTGAGTGTTGTGTTCAATTTCAATTATGCGGATATGGGGAAGATGCCTTCAGGCTGCACAGTATGCAAATATCTCCAAGGATGTTACTAGGACTCGAGGGAGGGGTTGGGCAGGCCAGAACTTAATGCCTTGGGGCGCAGGAGGCTGAGGGGTGATCTTATGGAGGTGTGCAAAATCATGAGAGGAACTGATGGGGTGAATTTACCGAGGTAGGGGGGGATTCAAGAACCAGGCGATAGAGGTTTAAGGTGAGAGGACCAAGATCTAGGCTTGTATACACTGGAATATAGAAGGATGAGAGGAGATCTTATCGAAACGTATAAGATTATTAAGAGGTTGGACACATTGGAGGCAGGAAACATGTTCCCAATGTTGGGGGAGTCTAGAACAAGGGGCCACAGTTTATGAATAAGGGGTAGGCCATTTAGAACTGAGATGAGGAAAAACTTTTTCAGTCAGAGAGTTGTGAATCTGTGGAATTCTCTGCCTCAAAAGGCAGTGGAGGCCAATTCTCTGAATGCATTCAAGAGAGAGCTAGATAGAGCTCTTAAGGATAGCAGAGTCAGGGGGTATGGGGAGAAGGCAGGAACAGGGTACTGATTGAGAATGATCAGCCATGATCACATTGAATGGCGGTGCTGGCTCGAAGGGCCAAATGGCCTCCTCCTGCACCTATTGTCTATTTAGTAGGAACCTGAGGGGCAACCGCTCCACACAGAGGGTGGTGGATATATGGAACGTGCTGCCAGAGGAGGTAGTTGACGCAGGTACTGTAACAAACATTTGAGAAATACAGGGATCGGAAAAGGTTTAGAGGGACATGGGCCGAATTAGACCAGCTGAGATGGAGAATAGTGGTGGGCGTGGACAGGTCAGGCAGAAGGGCCAGTTTCGTGTCGCAAGACTGAGAATCTGAGGGATTGCACGTTTTTCAACCTATTCAATACTTGCTGCATTCCTAAACAACTTGCTGCCCTGGCTCCATGACCTGCCACACCTTCTCCTTCCAATGGAGGGCGGTGTTCCTCAATCCCTTCCCACGGGGGAAAAAGTTGGCCAATGTTATTTTCCTTGCAGCCGGTAAGTTTTGTTTTGTTTTGTCAGCCACACGACTTTCTTTTGCAACCACAGTCGCCAGTTTAATGGGGAAAACTGGGTGCAGTGGGAACGTGGAAGGCGTTCGTCGGGATGATGCCTCTCCCCCCTCCCAAGCTTGCAACTGTTGCACAACAAGAGTCCAAGACCCACTGGGAACAGACTAGGCTGAAAGGGTGAGCGCTGGAGTGGAGGCGAGGGAGGGGAGGGGAAGGGGAGAGGGAGGGGAAGGGGAGGGAGGGGAGGGGAGGGGGAGGGGAGGGGAGGGGGGAGGGGAGGGGGAAGGGGAGGGAGGGGAGGGGAAGGGTAGGGAGTGGAGGGCAAGAGGAGGGCTGGGTGGAGGGGGAAGGGGAGGGAGGGGAGGGCAAGGGGAGGGCTGGGTGGAGGGGAGGGGAAGGGGAGGGCAAGGGGAGGGAGGGGAGGCAAGGGGAGGGAGGGGAGGGCAAGGGGAGGGAGGGGAGGGCAAGGGGAGGGAGGGGAGGGCAAGGGGAGGGAGGGGAGGGCAAGGGGAGGGAGGGGAGGGAGGGAGGGAGGGAGGGGAGGGCAAGGGGAGGGAGGGGAGGGCAAGAGGAGGGCTGGGGGTGGAGAGGGAAGGGGAGGGTGGAGTGGAGGGGAGGGGGAGGGCTGGGTGAAGGGGGGGAGGAGAGGGCTGAGGGGAGGGCAAAGGGAGGGGAGGGGTGAAGTGGAGGGCAAGGGGAGGGAGTGGAGAGGAGGGCAAGGGGAGGGAGGTGGAGAGGAGGGCAAGGGGAGTGGAGGGAGGGAGTGAGTGAAAGGGGGAGGGCAAGGGGAGGGAGGGAGGGGTTGCAGACAGACCGTGCTCCGGGAGTGTTCGTGGGCGAGGTTACAAGCAACGCTCTCTGCAGCAGAACACACTGGGATGTGTGTTGGGATCCAGCTACCCGCCGCTCACTTGTAGGAACCGCATTCCGAGACCAGGTCGTTTGTGGCCATCAAGATGCAGCCGAGGCTTCTGTCGCCCGGCCAGGTTAGACATCTCTTCCCCCTCTCCCTCTCTCTCTCTCTCTCTCTCTCTCTTGTGACTCTCTTCCCCCCAACTCCACGACTGGACACTCACTCTCTGCCCCCTGTCCCAGACAGGCAGACCTGCCTCCGGAGACGTGGCTTCAGTCCCGGGACCTCACTCAGGTGCCGGTCCTCCTGGTCGGAGTGGTCACCGGTCACTCGGGCGGGCGGGCGACCATCTCCCTCCCTCTCCTTGTCCCTCTCTGTTAGCGCTTATCCAGCTTCTCCCTTTCCCCCTATCTCTCCTTCCCCATCTCATCTCTCCCTCCTTCCTCCACTCCTCTCCTCCACTCCTCTCCTCCACTCCTCTCCTCCACCCCTTTTCCCCCACTCTCCCCCTTTCCCCCACTCTCCCCTTTCCCTCTCCCCTTTCCCCCACTCTCCCCTTTCCCTCTCCCCTTTCCCCTCCCCTTTCCCCCACCCCTCTCCTCCCACCTCCCTCTCTCCCCCACCCCTCTCTCCCCCCACCCCTCTCTCCCCCACCCCTCTCTCCCCCACCCTCTCCTCCCCCACCCTCTCTCCCCCACCCTCTCTCCCCCACCCTCTCTCCCCCACCCTCTCTCCCCCACCCTCTCTCCCCCCACCCTCTCTCCCCCACCCTCTCTCCCCCACCCTCTCTCCCCCCACCCTCTCTCCCCCACCCTCTTTCCCCCCTCTCACCCCTCCTTTCCCTCCCACTCTCCCCCTCTCTCTCTCTCTCTCCCTCTCCCCACCACTCCCCCCTCGCTCCACCTCCCCACCATTCTCGCTCCACCTCCCCACCATTCTCCCTCTCCCCCTTCCCCACCATTCTCCCTCTCCCCCCCCCCCCCTCCCTTTCTCTCCCTCCCCTCTCTCTCTCTTTTAGAGGCAAGCTGCAAGACCAAGAGAACAATGCATGGGGAGATGTGGCGTTATTCATGTTGGGAGGGTGGAATAGGAAAGAGTCTGTCGAAATAAAATTGTATTTTAGCTAAGATTTACCCAGGAAGTTCCAGGAAGAATGTGGCGTCTTTGGAATAGGGCAGACGGGAGATTGACTCATGCCTGGGATTAGAAGGTTTCAGCCACAGGGAGAGTTTGGACAGACTTGGATTGTTTTCTCTGGAGCGTCAGAGGTTGAGGGGAGACCTGATAGAAGTATATCAAATGATGAGAGGCATAAATAGGGTGGACAGTCAGAACTTTTTTTGTCCCCAGGTTGGAAATGCCAATGACCAGAGGACATCGGTTAACGGTGAGAGGGTGCAAGTATAAAGGAAATGTGGGGAGCGAGTTATTTTTTTTTACCCAGAGGGTGGTGGAGGCTTGGAACGCGCTGCCAGGGGTGGTTGTGGAGGCAGATGCGATAGTGGCATTTAAGAGGCTTTTGGATAGGCACATGGACATGCAGGCACTGGAGGGATATGGATCATGTGCAGGCAGAGAAGATTCGTTTACGACAGACACAAAGTGCTGGAGTAACTCAACGGGTCAGGCAGCATCTCTGGAGAAAATGGATAGGTGACGCTTTGCATCGGGACCCTTCTTCAGAAGGATAGGGTATCTTGGCATTATGTTGGCACGGACATTGTGGGCTGAAGGGCCTGGTCCTGTACTGTTCTATGTTCTAATGTACGAGCTAGTGAATCTTGGTGCTCGGAGTTCTGACTGTGAACATTTGTGGGCAGGGAGCTGGACAAGGGGGTTATAGAGTCATATACAGCACAGAGATAGGCCCTTCAGCCCACCTCGTGCATGATGCCCCATCCAAGCTAGTCCCATTAGCCCACGTTTGGCCCCCTAAACCTTTCCCATCCACCTACCTGTCTAAGTGTCTTTTAAATGTTGTTCTCATACCTGCCTGCAGTACCTCCTCTGGCAGCTCAATCCACACACCCACAGTGCGAAAAAGGTAATCCTCCGGTTCCGATTAAATATTTCCCTTCTCACCTTAAACCTATGTCCTCTGGTTCTTGATTTCCCCAACCCTGGGGATAGAAGACTCTGTGCATTCACCCTATCTATTGCCCTCATGTTTTTATTTACCTCGATAAGATCGTCCTGATTCTGGAGGGAAGGCAGGAGCAGATGGGCCGAATGGCCTATTCCTGTTGCAAGTTATTATGCTTTTGTTTCTATGTTGCTGCTCTTGCCCTTGTCCAATCAGTGCCTCCTAGAGTTATTAACATTCCTCCTCGATTGTTAAAATGGTGCTTTGACAATTTTCCATCTCGGGAATGTGCCGTCTTGCAAAGCTCTCCCCCAGACAGGAGAGCGTGCGTTAGCTCAGAGGGAAACGCCCTTTAAACTGTCGACTAGTCATATACTCCCAACACAAGACTGCATGCACCCGGTTAAGAGTGAAGCTCCCTCTGCACCGTCCCATCACACACTCCCGGGATCAGACACAGAGTGAAGCCTCCTGCCGTCTCTCGGCTGGGGCGCTGGTCAGGGTTGCTCAGAGTGCACTCCCTTCAAGGTGGAGTGCTGGTCATAAACCAGCTGGTGGCCTCCATGTTATGGTAGCGGCTGGCCACTCTTGTCCAGGCCTCTTCCTTTGCCACCACGATACAGAAGAGGTTAGTGTGTTTCTTCTGGGGAGACAAGAAGCACTGGGTTTCCGCAGTGGTCCTGAGTCTCCCGTTAGAGCAGGGTGGCCAGTCCTTGGTGTGCGTGCGTACCCAGGTGACGGCTCTCCGTCTCAGGACTCTGCGGAGATACGTGTACGTGGAGCACCCTCCCAGATGGCACGCTCTGGCCACGTATTTTTTTCCGCCAGGGTCGTTGCCTAGAGAGGGGTTCGCGGCTCCTGGTGGCGGGCATCAGTCTACTGTGATGTGTTAAGAGTGAGGAATCTGGTCACTTTCAGCCAGTGTGTTGCTCCTCAGGGGGAGGGGGGGGGGTGTTGTGACTGCGAGGGGGGGGCTAGTCCTCACCCTGTCATGGTGGGTGTCGAGGAGAGGCGTGTGCTCGGTGTGATTCAGACCGAGCTTACCCCCGCTCTGTCAGAATTGCTCCTCGTGCCCAGGCTCCGGAATCTTTCCCGGGAGCCGGCCCTACACAACATGAGCCGCCTTTCCGAGATGCCCAGCATGCCGTTCCGTGACGCGGAGACGTGTACTGTACAGGCTGCTCCTGCACACTCTCCACTTCCTCGCCCTCGTCTTACATCCGGACACGCCCTGGCAGTCCGCGTTACCACCTGACGGCGGGGGCGGTCCCCAGTGGAGGTCTCTCTATAAGGAAGTCCTCCCCCTTTACATCGGGGACCTGGGGTGGAGAGTGTTGCACAGAGCCGTGGTGTATAACAGATATTTAAGTCGGTTCTCGGACTCGCCAGCCGCCTGTAATTTCTGCGGCGAGGAAGAGACCGTGTTCCATGTGTATATGGACTGTGAGAGGTTGCAGCCCCTGTACGGATATCTGAAGGGGCTGCTCCTCCTCATGTTTTGGTTGCATTTTAGTCCCACGATTGGCATTTGGGCACAAGGCAGGGAGTGGAGAGGGTCGATCGGGAGGGTGGGATCTCCCTGTCGGTCTGCTCCTAGGCCTGGCCAAGATGGCCATTCGCGGTCCAGGCAGCGGGTAGTCGATGGTCACACCAGAGTCGGCTGCCTGCCCCTCTTCCGGGCTTATGTCCGTGCTCGCGTGTCTCTGGAGAGGGAACACGCGGTGTCCACGGGGACTCTAGAGGTCTTCCATGAACGCTGGTCGCCGCGGGGGGTCGAATGCATTGCAGATAAAGATGCCACAATTATATTAGAATGATTGCCTGACGCAATGTGACTATTGAACGCTTTTGTACCTTCTGGTACACTGTGGTATGCAATTATTGAATAAAGTCCTTGGAAGGAAAACAAAAAGAGTGAGGTTTCTGGGTCAGCCCCTCCCTGCAAACCTGCACGTCTTTGGAGCGTGGGAGGAAACCGGAGCACCCGGAGGAAACCCACGTGGCCACGCGGAACATGCAAACTCCACACACGCAGACAGTTTCCGCATTGTATCTCTAAAGTCTAAAGATGGTCCCTACTGCAGGGTTTGAGTGCAGCGTGGCAGCCTGTGTAACCTTGAAGGCCGGAGGGAGTTCCAGTGCAGAATACAAAACAAGAACTCCCTTTTCACAATGACTTTCGTAATCTCCTGTATCCCTAAGCCGTTTGCAATCAGTGAAACGACCTTACGAAAGATGGCAGCTAAATTACAGCAGGTGATTTATTGCAGTGAGGTAGTTAATGGAATAAATACTGATTTCACAATTTATAGCAACAATAGACAATAGACAATAGGTGCAGGAGTAGGCCATTCAGCCCTTCGAGCTAGCACCGCCATTCAATGCGATCATGGCTGATCACTCTCAATCAGTACCCCGTTCCTGCCTTCTCCCCATACCCCCTCACTCCGCTATCCTTAAGAGCTCTATCCAGCTCTCTCTTGAAAGCATCCAACGAACTGGCCTCCACTGCCTTCTGAGGCAGAGAATTCCACACCTTCACCACTCTCTGACTGAAAAAGTTCTTCCTCATCTCCGTTCTAAATGGCCTACCCCTTATTCTTAAACTGTGGCCCCTTGTTCTGGACTCCCCCAACATTGGGAACATGTTTCCTGCCTCTAATGTGTCCAATCCCCTAATTGTCTTATATGTTTCAATAAGATCCCCCCTCATCCTTCTAAATTCCAGTATATACAAGCCCAATCGCTCCAGCCTTTCAACATACGACAGTCCCGCCATTCCGGGAATTAACCTAGTGAACCTACGCTGCACGCCCTCTATAGCAAGAATATCCTTCCTCAAATTTGGAGACCAAAACTGCACACAGTACTCCAGGTGCGGTCTCACCAGGGCCCGGTACAACTGTAGAAGGACCTCTTTGCTCCTATACTCAACTCCTCTTGTATGAAGGCCAACATTCCATTGGCTTTCTTCACTGCCTGCTGTACCTGCATGCTTCCTTTCATTGACTGATGCACTAGGACACCCAGATCTCGTTGAACTCCCCCTCCTCCTAACTTGACACCATTCAGATAATAATCTGCCTTTCTATTCTTACTTCCAAAGTGAATAACCTCACACTTATCTACATTAAACTGCATCTGCCATGTATCCGCCCACTCACACAACCTGTCCAAGTCACCCTGCAGCCTTATTGCATCTTCCTCACAATTCACACTACCCCCCAGCTTAGTATCATCTGCAAATTTGCTAATGGTACTTTTAATCCCTTCGTCTAAGTCGTTAATGTATATCGTAAATAGCTGGGGTCCCAGCACCGAACCTTGCGGTACCCCACTGGTCACTGCCTCCCATTCCGAAAGGGACCCATTTATCCCCACTCTTTGCTTTCTGTCTGTCAACCAATTTTCTATCCATGTCAGTACCCTACCCCCAATACCATGTGCCCTAATTTTGCCCACTAATCTCCTATGTGGGACCTTGTCGAAGGCTTTCTGAAAGTCGAGGTACACCACATCCACTGACTCTCCCCAGTCAATTTTCCTAGTTACATCCTCAAAAAATTCCAGTAGATTTGTCAAGCATGATTTCCCCTTCGTAAATCCATGCTGACTCGGAATGATCCTGTTACTGCTATCCAAATGCTCAGCAATTTCGTCTTTTATAATTGACTCCAGCATCTTCCCCACCACTGATGTCAGACTAACTGGTCTATAATTACCCGTTTTCTCTCTCCCTCCTTTCTTAAAAAGTGGGATAACATTTGCTATCCTCCAATCCACAGGAACTGATCCTGAATCTATAGAACATTGAAAAATGATCTCCAATGCTTCCACTATTTCTAGAGCCACCTCCTTAAGTACCCTGGGATGCAGACCATCAGGCCCTGGGGATTTATCAGCCTTCAGTCCCATCAGTCTACCCAAAACCATTTCCTGCCTAATGTGGATTTCCTTCAGTTCCTCCATCACCCTAGGTTCTCCGGCCCCTAGAACATTTGGGAGATTGTGTGTATCTTCCTCAGTGAAGACAGATCCAAAGTAACGGTTTAACTCGTCTGCCATTTCTTTGTTCCCCATAATAAATTCCCCTGCTTCTGTCTTCAAGGGACCCACATTTGCTTTGACTATTTTTTTCCTCTTCACGTACCTAAAAAAACTTTTGCTATCCTCCTTTATATTATTGGCTAGTTTACCCTCGTACCTCATCTTTTCTCCCCGTATTGCCTTTTTAGTTAACTTTTGTTGCTCTTTAAAAGAGTCCCAATCCTCTGTCTTCCCACTCTTCTTTGCTATGTTATACTTCCTCTCCTTAATTTTTATGTTGTCCCTGACTTCCCTTGTCAGCCACAGGTATCTCTTACTCCCCTTTGAGTCTTTCCACCTCTTTGAAATAAATTGATCCTGCAACCTCTGCATTATTCCCAGGAATACCTGCCATTGCTGTTCTACCGTCTTCCCTGCTAGGGCCTCCTTCCAGTCAATTTTGGCCAGCTCCCGCCTCATGCCTCTGTAATCCCCTTTGCTATACTGTAATACCGACACTACCGATTTTCCCTTCTGCCTTTCCATTTGCAGAGTAAAACTTATCATGTTGTGATCACTGCCTCCTAATGGCTCTTTTACCTCTAGTCCCCTTATCAGATCAGGATCATTACACAACACTAAATCCAGAATTGCCTTCTCCCTGGTAGGCTCCAGTACAAGCTGTTCTAAGAATCCATCTCGAAGGCACTCTACAAACTCTCTTTCCTGGAACAAGGAACTGGAGACGCCAGATTACAGATAAATGCTGGAGTAATTCAGCGGGTCAGGCAGCATCTCTGCAGAACGTGGCACAGCGGAGGGACTTCAATCCTTCTGTCTCACACCTGCTTTTGTCACTGGCCTTTCTCCTGACCATCTGCCTATCACCTCCTTACCCCCCCCCCTCTTCTGTGTCCACCTGCCACGTTTTGTCCTGCCCCTCCTCTCTCTCAGCTTTCTTCCCCCACTCCACCGATTGGTCTGAAGAAGGGTTCCGACCCCAAACGTTACCTCTCCATGTTTTCCACAGATGCTGCCTGACCCGCCGAGTTACTCCAGCACTTTGTGTCCTTTTGATATCATAACCTACTGCACCAAAAGAGGCCATTCAGCCCATTGGGTGCATGCTGGCTCCAGGCCCTGCAACCCCCTCGGTCCCATTCCCTGCCCCCTTTCTCCGTAACACCACGGGAACAAACCTGGATTGTTTTCTCTGGAATGTCAGAAGCTCTGGGGAGACCTGATAGAAGTTTCTAAACTTATGAAAAGGACAGTTATAACCTTTTTCCCCTGGGTGCAAATGACATCTACTAAAGGGCATAGCTTTCAGGTGAGAAGGGCAAAGTTTAAAGGAGATGTGCAGGGCACAGAGGGTGGTGGGGACCTGCAGTTTCCATGCCAGGGGTGGTGGTGGAGGCGGATACGATCGTGGTAGTTCTATATCATCCCATTTTCTCATCCACTTCCTACACACTCGGGATAATTTACAGAGGCCCAATTATCCCACAAACCCGCATCACTTTGGGTTGTGGGAGGAAACCGGCACGGTCACAGAGAGAACGTGCAAACTCCGCACAAACACCACCCGAGGTCAGGATCGAACCCGGGTCTCTGGCTATGTGAGGCAGCAGCTGTACTACTGCGCCGTCCTTAGAGGCTTTTGGACAGGCACGTGGAAGTGCAGGGAGTGGAGGGACGTAGGTCAAGTGCAGGCAGAGGAGATTAGTTTCACTTGGCATGATGTTTGGCACAGACATTGTGGGCCAAAAGACCTGCTCCTGTACTGTACAGTTCTATGTTCTTTGAACTGATGCTGGCTTTTGGGGGATAGTGTGATGGAATCGTGCGCTGGGCTGATCGGAGGGTTCCTGAGCTCGGATGATGGACCGACTGTCTCACTGTGCACCTCTACCCCAATATCATAACATGGGTCAGAGAGAGTAGGGAGTCAGAGGGATGCAGGGTGCAGGTGGTAGAGCTGCAGCCTCACAGTGCCAGAGACCCAGATGCCATCCTGACCTCGTGTGCTGTCCATGCGTGGAGTTTGCACGTTCTCCCTGTGACTGCGTGGGTTTCCTCCGGGTGTTCTGGTTTACTCCCACATCTCAAAGACGTGTGTGTTTTTAGGTTAATTGGCCCTCTGTAAATTGCTCCTATTTTGTAGGGAGTGGATGAGAAAGTGGGATAACATAGACTAGTGTGAACGGGCTGAATGTGATGGTCGGCACGGCCTCGGCGGGCTGAAGGGCCTGTTTCCATGTTGTATCTCAAAACTAAACTTCAGGAATCTCCAAAATGAAATGCAAAATCTACTGACCAACTCCGAGATAACGCTTTGGAGAAAGGGCAGCTTAGTGGTGGAGCAGTGGAGCCCCTGCCTCGCAACGCCAGAGACCCTGGTATCAGTGTGGGTTTTCTCCGGGTGCTCCGTGTTCCTATCACAACCAAAGACGTGTGGGTTTGTAGTTTAGTTTATTGTCACGTGTACCGAGGTACAGTGAAAAGCTTTTGGTGCATGCCAACTAGTCAGCAGAAAGACAATACATGATTACAGTTGATCCATTTACGGTGTATACATGATACATGATAAGGGAATACGTTTAGGGCAAGGTAGAGCCGGCAAAATCCGATCAAGGCTAGCCCAAGGGTCAACAAATATGTAGTAATTCAGCACCGCTCTCTGGTTGTGATAGGATGATTGCCTGATAACAGCTAGGAAGAAACTACCCCTGATTCTGGTGGTGTTGCGTTTTCACACTTCTATACCCTTTACCCGATGGGAGAGGGGAGAAGAGGGATGCGGCCCACCCTTGATTATGCCGCTGGCCTTGCCGAGGCAGGTTAATTGGCTTCGGTAAATTGTAAATTGTCCCGAGTGTGTAAGATAGCGTTAGTGTGCGGGATGTTTGCTAGTTGGCGCGGACTCGGTGGGTCTTTCCACCGTATCTCCAAACTAAACTAAAGAATGAGTTGGTGAGGATCGTCCGCAAGCTGCCAATAAACGTGGCACAATTGGACCTGTTGAATACATCAACTGTTCTGGGTGTAGTGCTGTATAATGTGTCAGAGGTGTGGTGTGATCAGTGCCCAATTATTCTATAAATAGTAAAGCAGCAGGAGCAAGGGTTGGGAAGCAGCCCTGGAGCCACACAGGATTTGGATCTGGTTACTCACATCCCAAGAAACATTCCTTCTGTCAAGGTTATTACTTCCTGCTCCTGCAGAGCAACGAGACTCCAGCATCTAACAATGACAGTTTAGTTTAGTTTTGTATAGTGTAGTGTATTGTCACGCGTGTCGAGGTACAGTTTTTTGTTGCATAAGGCATCTGGATTCTGAATGATAATTCCGACCTGCTCTGACCACAGGAAGGTTTGTACTTCCACAGAACCCAATACAGCCCATCACTAGGTGCCACATCACCCCCAAGCGAAATTATGTCCTGTCAGTTTTATTTACAGTTGTTCCAAGGAAATGTTTAGTTTTGTTTATGGTCACCTGCACCGAGGCACAGTGACAAACTTTTTTGTTGCATGTCAACCAGTCAGCGGAAAGACTATATACATGATTACAATCAAGCAGCCCACAGTATACAGATACAGGGTAAAGGGAATAATGTTTAGTGCAAGATAAAGTCCGATAGTATATAATAATAATAAGAAATGGCAGGTGCTGGTTACCAAAGAAAGACACAGTGCTGGAGTAACTTAGCAAGTCAGGCAGCATCTCTGGAGGACATGGATAGGTGACATTTTGGGTCGGGACCCTTCTTAAGACATAAATGAATATTATTTATTCATTTATAAATGATTATTATATATGACACTAGACCAAGTAGGGCCCAAACCTCTCCTGCATTGGTGCAGCACCCTCGCCTACTCCTCCCCACTTCCCCTTCCCCCTCAACCCCCCCTTATACATCCTCCTCCTTCCCCACCTCCCTCCCCCTCACCTCCCTCCTCCCCCCCACCTCCGTCAGGCAGCCAGAACTGCGCATGTGCTGGTTTTTAAAACCTTTAAAATGTGAATAACTTAAAAAATATGACACCAATTTCAATAAAACTACCATTTTTACCATTAAAGTGACAAAGGTGAGTAAGGTGGGCCTAAAATTGTTGAGCTTTCGTGTACCGTTTTGGCTGAAGTTCAGTCACAAACAAGATGACAAACGAGAGTTTTAGTGTATAGATTAAATTAAATCATTTAGTTTGAATTATTAAAATATTGTGGCATAATAAATTATATAAATTATATATTCTGAAGAAGGGTCCAGGCCTGAACCATCACCGATCCATGTTCCACTGCAGATGCTGGAATCTTCAGCAAAAACTGACCTTAGGTGCAGTCTGTGTGGAGTTTGCACGTTCTCCCTGTGACCATGTGGGTTTCCTCCAGGTGCTCCGGTTTCCTCCCACGTCCCAAAGACCTGCGGGTTTGTAGGTTAGTTGGCTATAGTAAATTGCACCCTGGTATGTAGGGAGTAGATGAGAAAGTGGGATAACATAAAACTAGTGTGAACGGGTGGTCGATGGCCAGTGGGGAATCGGTGGGCTACAGGGCCTGTTTCCATGCTGAACTAAACACAAAGTGCTGGAGGAACTCATCAGGTCAGACAGCATCTATGGAGGTAAATGGACAGGCGATATTTTCAGTTGGGACCTTTCTTTAGACTGACTGCTGCCTGACACGAGGAGTGTGGCCAGATCTTTCTGTCCTTATTTCAGATATCCATCGTCTGCAATTATTTAGTTTTGGTTCACAGAAACAATTTTGGGGCTTGCTGGGTATTATGGAGATCCCTCCGTTGCTACAAATTGTAAATGGAGAAAGAAGAAAAAAAAATGTAAAAGATAATGTCAAGAGCAAAATTCAGTAGATGCTGGAACAGAGAACATAGCACACATTTGTATATTTGTATTAGTTATACAGGCCGCACTTGGAGCATTGTGTGTAATTCTGGTCACCCCCCTTACAGGAAGGATGTGGAGGTTTTGGAGAGGGTGCAGACGAGGTTTAGCAGGATACTGCCTGGATTAGAGGGTATTAGCTATAAGGAGAAGTTGGACGGACTTGGATTGTTTTCACTGAAGTGTCGAAGGGAGACCTGAAAGAAGTATATGCAATTTCGACAGGGTAGACAGTCAGACTTTTGGCCAGGGTGGAAAAGTCAAAGACTAGCGGGCATAGCGTTAACAAGAGAGGGGCAAAGTTTAAAGGAGATGACTGGGGAAAGTTTTTTTTACACAGAGTTGTGGGGGCCTGGAACACGCTGCCAGGGGTGATGATGGAAGCAGATGGAAGCAGATACGATAGTGGAAATTTAAGAATGTTTTAGATATGCAGGGAATGGAGTGATATGGATCATGTGTTTGCAGAGGAGATTAGTTTAGCTTGGCATCATATTCGGCACTGACATTGTGGACCAAAGACCGGGCTCCTGCTAAAAACAAAGACATAAAGTGGAGTAACTCAGCGGGTCTGGAGAACGTGGATAGGTGATGCTCTTCTTCTGTGCTGTATTTTCCCTGTTTTATGGAATAAGCAGGAATTAATCCAGCTGGAAATATCAGGACAAGAGGTGCAGATGGAGAATGAGAAGGATTTAGGGAGGGAATTCCAGAGCTCATACCCTCCCCCCCCCCCCCCCCCACTCGCACAGCTGAGGCGTGTCTGCCGGTCAAATAACTATTAACGAACAGCTGCAGCTCAGAGTCTGGAGAAGGGTCCCGACCCCAAACGTCATCCATGTTCTCCAGAGATTTTAATTTAGTTTAGTTTAGAGATACAGGGCGGAAACAGGCCCTTCAGACCACCAGGTCCGTGCCGACCATCCATCAGCCCGTACACTAGCACTATCTTACACACAGACTGAGTTTAGAAGAATGAGAGGGGCTTACTCCTGCACCTATTTTCTATGAAACATACAGAATAGTGAAAGGCTTGGAGAGAGTGGATGTGGAGAGGATGTTTCCACTAGTGGGAGAGTCTAGGACCAGAGGGCACAGCCTCAAAAAGGATGTTCTTTTAGGAAGGAGATGAGGAGAAATGTCTTTGGTCAGAGGGTAGTGAATCTGTGGAATTTCTTTGCCACAGAAGGCTGTGGAGACCAAGCCAGTGAATATTTTTTAAGGCAGAGACAGATAGATTCTTGATTAGTACAGGTGTCGGAGATTATGGGAAGAAGGCAGGAGAATGGGGTTCGGAGGGAGAGATAGATCAGCCACGATTGAATGGCAGAGTAGATCTGATGGACCAAATGGCCTAATTCTACTCCTATCACTTATGACTAATGACACACAAGGGACAATTTTACGATTTTACCAAAGCTAATTAACGTTCAAACCTGTGAGCCTTTGGAGTGTGGGAGGAAACCAGAGCACCTGGAGAGAGCCCATGCAGTCACAGGGAGAACGTGCAAGCTCGTAGTCAGGATCGAACCGTGGTCCCTGGCGCTGTAAGGCAGCAACTCTACTGCTGCGCCGGCTGGCCGCCCGAGATGCTGCCTGACCCTCCGAGTTACTCCGGTACTTGGTGTCCTTATTTAGAGCTGATTAAAGGCCAATGGAGGATGAGTAAAAGGAAGATTTAAAAAGTTATAGAGTGCAGAGAAAGGTACAGACGGGACACATGCTAGCAGAAGCTTCTGCAAGAATGTAAAGAGGAAGAGGTTACAAAGGCCCCGGAGAGCTGATACTGGGGAATTAGCAGTAGGAAATAAGGAAACGGCAGTGAAAGTTTGCATCTGTCTGCACGGTGGAGAGGACTGGATACAAGCCCAAAAGGAGAAAATACACGGGAGGGAGGAACCTACGACAGCTGTTACACTTGAGATTACATACGAGGCAAACCGAATGGGTTTTGTATGCTGGCGGCAGCCGACTGCTGTGTATTCCGTAAGTTGTAGGAGCAGAATTAGGCCATTCAACCCATCAAATCTACTCCACCATTCAATCATGGCTGACCTACCTTTCCCTCTCAACTCCATTCCCTGGCCTTCTTCCCATAGGTTTTGACACCCACTACTAATCAAAGAATTTCCTCCTCGCCTTTCTAAAAGTACATCCTTTTATTCTGAGGCTATGGTCTCTGGTCCTAGACTCTCCCTCTAGTGGAAACATTCTCTCCCCGTCCACTCTATCCCCTGGATAAGGTGAGAGGGGAAAGGTGCAAAAGGGTTCCCGAAGGAACAATTTTTTGTGTGTGTGTGGGACGAGCTGCCAGAGCAAGTGGTAGAGGCAAGTGTGATAACAGGTACATGGACAGGAGAGGTTTAGAGGTGGATTGACCATGTGTGGGCAAGTCAGGCTAGCTCCATTAAGCATCAGTCTGAAGAAAGGTCTCGACCTGAAACGTCACCCATTCCTTCTGTCCAGAGACGCTGACTGTCCCGTTGAGTTACTCCAGCATTTTGTGTCAGTCTACGGTTTAAACCAGCGTCTGCAGTTCCTTCCTACTTTAAGCATCCATTAAACCATACCTCCATTAAGCATCTTGGTCTGCATGGGCGAGGAGGGCCGAATGGCGTCTGAACGGTCCTTCCATAAGAAAGGGTACTGTCCCATTCACCTCTACCCCATTGTGGACATTGGACTGACCGTGGAACTGGTGCGCTACCATGCTGAGAACTACATTCAGCACTCTGTACATTTCCCCTTGCTCTACCTCAATACTTGAGTTTGACGTGATAGTATTTATGCACAGTATTACACGTCCATCGCCGATTTTCCGCCACCCGTGGTTCCAGAGCCTTTCTGGATTACCCGTTTTGGCGGACCAACAAAGGTCATGGCCTCCAAAGGTCATGGCCTCCAAAGGTCATGGTCTCTAACAGTACCGGATCGGTGGGCCTAGGCCGCCGAGTGGCCGAAATAACGGCCTGCAAATTCAGCCGCGGAGGTCTGCTATGGGAACGGATCTGCCGGCTCCGGCTGGCCTGGAGTTCCAGAGCCCCGGCCGCAGGGGGCAAATTCCCGCCGATCGGCCGCTATCGGCTGCCCCACCCGGCCTAGGTACCACATTTTCAGGGGGTCTACCGGGTGGGGGGGGGGGGGGGGGTGGATTTTGTGCGTTCTCGTAAATCTGTCCGGATTAAAGGAGGTCCACGATGCTGACAAATCGGTGGTGGACCTTTATCTGATCTGATTGGATAGCATGTGAAACAAAGGTCAAGAACCAGAGGACATTGGTTTAAGGTGAAGGGGGAAAGACTTAATACAATACAATACAATATATCTTTATTGTCATTGTACAGGGGTACAACGAGATTGGGAATGCGCCTCCCATACGATGCAATAAAGTAATTAGCTAATCAGTATAAATTTATACAACCCAGTGAAACAAAATTAGAAACAGTTTTAAAAAGTGTAAAGTTCAAGTAGGTCTGTGCCAGTTCACTGTGCGATGTGACCATCCGGCTCAGCAGGACCGGTTCATAGCAGCTATGGCCCTGGGGATGAAGCTGTTCCTGAGTCTGGAGGTGCGGGCGTAGAAGGCCTTGTAGCGTCTGCCCGATGGTAGAATTTCGAACAGACTATTGCAGGGGTGTGAGGAGTCTTTGTGAATGCTGGTGGCTTTCCTGAGGCATCGTGTGTTGTAGATGCCCTCCAAGGCTGGTAGCTGTGTTCCGATAGTCTTCTGAGCTCTATGGACTACCCGCTGAAGAGTTTTCCTCTCTGCCTCCATGCAGCTGAGATACCACACAGGGATGCCATGTGTTAGGATGCTCTCTATGGTGCAGCGGTAGAATGTCGTCAGCAGCTGTTGGGGCAGACCAGACTTTTTCAGTGTTCTCAGTTAGAACAGTCGTTGCTGTGCCTTCTTGACCAGCACAGTGGTGTTAGTGGACCGCTGAGGGGTAACTGTTTCACACAAAGGGTAGTGGGTGTATGGAATGAGCCGCCGGAGGAGGTAGCTGAGGCAGGTACTATCGCAACATCTAAGAAACATTCAGACAGCTACATAGATAGGATAGTTTTAGAGGATACCAGACCAAGTGGACCCGTTGGGCCCAAACCTTTTCTGCATTGGTGCAGCACCCTCTCCTCCCCCCTTCCCCTCTCCCCCCACTTCCCCCCTCCCTCCACCCCCCCTCGCTCAACCCCCCTTCTCCTCCCCTTCCCCTATCCCCCCTCCCTCCATCCCCGCCTCCCTCCATTCTTTCCCTCCCTCCACACCCCTCCCTAGGAGATAGATTTAAACTTTAAAATATGAATAACTTTAAAAGTATAACACCGATTTCAATGAAACTTCTTCCATTAGCACCAAAGGGACGACGTTGTGTAAGGTGGGCCCAAAATTGTCACGCTATCGTGTACCGTTTTGGCTGTAGTTCAGGAACAAACAAACAAACAAACAAACGAGAGTTTTAGTTTATAGATGGGCCAAACACAGGCAGATGGGACATGTTGGTAGATGTGGGCAAGTTGGGCCTAAGGGCCTGTTTCCACGCTGTATGACTCTGACTCTTTCACTGTACACATGACAATAATAAATCTAGAGCTAAACTAAACCTAAAAAGTAAGCTCTTTGAGACATGATTGGTTTTTTTTTTGCTGAGAAATATGTGTGATTATAATTCCAATATTATCCATTGGCTTGCAGCCTGTGTTATCAGCTCCAGCCCAGGTGAATGGTACACGCAGGCACCAGTGATTCATCAGTCATTATAAGGCACCTGGCCAGACGTATTGCAACAAATTCCTCTAAAGATTAACCTTCTTGCAGACACATAAATGTTTATGGCCCAACTAGCGGGTGGAACCTCTGCCTCACAGCGCCGGAGTCATGGGTTCAATCCTGACCTCAGGTGCCTGTCTGTATGGAGTTTGCACATTCTCCCTGTGACTGCGTGGGTTTCCTCCGGGTGCTCCGGTTTCCCCAAAGACGTGCGGGTTTGTAGGTTGGCTTCTGTAAATAGCCCCCCTCTGTGTGTCGGACTCTGGGGTCGAGGGGCCTGTTTCTATGCATCTTTCAATCAGTCAGTAAAGATGCTGTTGATGGCAGTAAGCGAAGAAAAGCAAAATATTGCATATGCTAGAAACCTGTGAGAACAACACAGGGAGACCAGGAACTAGAACCTAGACAGCACTACCGGACACAGGGAATTACTCGATCTTAGTTTAGTTTAGTTTCGTTGAGTTTTGAGATACAGCGCGGAAACACCCCTTGGGTCCACCGGGTCCGCACTGACAAGCAATCACCCCGTACACCAGCACTATCCTCCACACACTAGGGACAATTTACAATTTTACCAAACCAGTCTACAAACCAACACATCTTTGGAGTGTGGTGGGGAACCGAAGCACCTGGAAAAAATCCATGCGATCATGGGTAGAATGTGCAAACTCTGCACAGAACAGCACCCATCGTCAGGATTGAACCCGGGTCTCTGGCGCTGTAAGACAACAACTCGACTGCTGTGCCAGCGTGCAAGTTTTACCTTTGGTGGGCAATAAACAATAGGTGCAGGAGGAGGCCATTCGGCCCTTCGAGCCAGCACCGCCATTCAATGTGATCATGGCTGATCATTCTCAATCAGTACCCCGTTCCTGCCTTCTCCCCATACCCCCTGACTCCGCTATCCTTAAGAGCTCTATCCAGCTCTCTCTTGAATGCTTTCAGAGAATTGGCCTCCACTGCCTTCTGAGGAAGAGAATTCCACAGATTCACAACTCTCTGACTGAAAAAGTTTTACCTCATCTCAGTTCTAAATGGCCTACCCCTTGTTCTTAAACTGTGGCCCCTTGTTCTGGCAGGTGTTGGAAATGTCGTTGGGGCTATACCTTGCCAACGGTGACCATCATTTAAAGCGGGGAGTGGCATGTTATAAGCATGTTATCACATTATTTGCATTACAGCATGCTTGGGAGCTGCTCACATGCTTTCTCTGACGGCGGGGGGGGGGGGCGGGGGGGGTAGTAATTAGAAACTAAATGCATGAGGTGCTGTCCCTCCAATTTGCGTTTGCCGTGGCTCTGACGCCGAAGTGGAGGAGGCCCAGGATCCAGAGGTCAGTATGCGAATGGGAAGGGGAGTTAAAATGTTTGGCAACGGGGAGATCGCCTAGGCCAAGGCGGACTGAGCGAAGGTGTTCAGCGGATCCCTCTAAACTTTTCCCGTCCATGTACCTGTCTTCTAAATACTGTTTGTGGTTGGATGGTATATGAGACTGGGGACCTCTCTCATATACATGTGGTCCCAGGGTCCTGTTGTGTTGGTTGCAGAAGGCTTTTGGTTGGGATGAAATACTAGACTAGGGACCTCTCTGATGTGGGATACCAGGGACATGTCGTGTTGGTTGCGGTAGACAGTGACCATTCTCCCTTCATTCACAGGCTGGTAGGCGGGAGCCGAGGTGCTAGTGCTTGCCATGTCCGAGCGACAGCAGGAGTCCTTCCACCGGTCATCACCACTGAAGGGTGTAGCCCAGGATATCAGCCAACTGATGGAGAAGTTGGATACCAACGAGCTCTATCTGGAGGGGGATGAGGCGGACCTTGACATCACCATCGAGACAAGGGCATCTGGTGAGCAGCCTTCCATGTTCAGACAGGCATCGCTCATAAGTCATAGCATCCCCATTAGACTCATTGAATCTACTCCGCCATTCAATCACGGCTGATCTATCTTTCCCTCTCAACCCCATTCTCCTGTCTTCTCCCCATAACCCATTGACGCCCTTTCTGATCTTGAATTTGTCAATCTCCGCTTTAAAAATACCCAATGACCGCCGTCTGTGCCAAGAAATTCCACAGACTCGCCACCCGCTAAATAAACAGATTCCTCCTAAAGGCGCGTCCTTTTATTCTGAAACTTATCTCCAATCAGTTCTAACACTGGCCCTTTGTCATGGTCAATAATTGGTCCTACTTCCTAGTTCTTGCTCAATGACCTAGTGAGTTTCCCCAGTTCCCTTCTGAAGGCTCCTACTGGATCTTGTTCCAGAATCCTTTCAAGACGCAAAGAGCTGGAGTAACTCAGCGGGTCTGGAGAACATGGATAGGTGATGTTTTGGGTCGTGATCCTTCCGAGGGGTCGGAGAAGGAGATTTGAAGAAGGGTCCTGACCCGGAACGCCGTCAATCCATGTTCTCCAGATATTCTGCCTGGCCAGCTGAGTTACTCCAGCATTTTGTGTTTTCTTTTGTAAACCACCACCTGCAGTTCCCTGCTTCTATATTCCTGAGCAGAAGGTCGGCTACAGGTGAGCTTGGCCTGAGAGGACCGGCCCGCGTAGTGTTAAAGCCATTGTTTCTTGTGCTTCAGATGGTGCCCAGATCCCGTTCTCAGCTGTCTACATGACCAAAGGCTTCAAGGAGGCGGACATCCAGGTCTACATCACCGGTGCCCCCATCAAAGCACATGTGGTGGATGTCGAACGCTTCACGTCCACAAGGAAGGTACGGGAATGGGCTAAATGTGCTGGAGTAACTCGGCAAGTTCGGCAGCGTCTCCGGAGAACATGGATAGGTGGCGTTTCGGGTCAAGACCCTTCTTCAGACTGGTTAATAACAATGTGTAGGAAGGAACTGCAGATGCTGGTGTATACCAAAGATAGACACAAAATGCTGGAGTAACTCAGCGGGTAAGACAGCATCTCTGGAGGGGAGGAATATGTGACGTTTCGGGTCCACATCCTTCAGACTAGTCATTAGTGAGGCCGCACATGAAGTATTGTGTTAATTTGGTCACCTTGTTACAGGAAAGATACCATCAGCTAGCTGAAAGAGTGCAATGAATTACAACAATGTTGCCAGGATTCGAGGGCCTGAGCTAAAAGGAGAGGTTGGGCAGGCTGGGACTCTTCCTTGGAACGCAGGAGGCTGAGGTGTGATCTTATAGAGGGGCAGTACTGAGGGAGCGCCGCACTGTGGGAGGGGCGGTACTGAGGGAGTGCCGCACTGTGGGAGGGGTGGTGAGGGAGTGCCGCACTGTGGGAGGGGCGGTACTGAGGGAGTGCCGCACTGTGGGAGGGGTGGTGAGGGAGTGCCGCACTGTGGGAGGGGTGATGAGGGAGTGCTGCACTGTGGGAGGGGTGGTGAGGGAGTGCCGCACTGTGGGAGGGGTGGTACTGATGGAGCGCTGCACTGTGGGAGTGGCAATGAGGGAGTGCTGCACTGTGGGAGGGGTGGTGAGGGAGTGCCGCACTGTGGGAGGGGTGGTACTGGTGGAGCGCTGCACTGTGGGAGTGGCAGTGAGGGAGTGCTGCACTGTGGGAGGGGTGGTGAGGGAGTGCCGCACTGTGGGAGTGGCAGTGAGGGAGTGCTGCACTGTGGGAGGGGTGGTGAGGGAGTGCCGCACTGTGGGGGGGTGGTGAGGGAGTGCCGCACTGTGGGGGGGTGGTGAGGGAGTGCCGCACTGTGGGGGGGTGGTGAGGGAGTGCCGCACTGTGGGGGGGTGGTGAGGGAGTGCCGCACTGTGGGAGGGGCAGTACTGAGGGAGTGCCGCACTGTGGGAGGGGTGGTACTGATGGAGCGCCATGGTCTCCCACCTCCTTCGACCATCCCCCATTCCTGGGGGGTTTTGGAAGGTAGTTGGACCTTGCAACTACTCCTCTCATTTCTGTCTAGGTGCCATCTCCCAACGTTTACACCATTGAACTGACACACGGAGAGTTCAACTGGAGGGTCAAGAGGAAATTCAAACACTTTCAGGAACTACACCGAGAACTTCTACGCTATAAAGCTCTGCTCCGTTTTCCGATCCCGACTCGAAGGTAAAGTAAAACCCGGAGAGCCGGCCTCTGTCCCCTTCTCCCAACAGGAGGGGGTAAAAGCAAAAGCCGGAGCAGGATCAGTAGGATCAGATCTGAGCAGCGGCCCCTGCTCCCGCTACCTCCCCTCTTCCATTATTCCCTGCTCCTTGCTAGCTGAGTGAGTTGGAGTGAATGTGGATGATGTGGGAATTAGCCAGGACGAAGATTTTGGACGCACTAAACAGGGGAGCAGGGTCTAGAAACAAGGAACTATAGATGCTGGTTTACAAAAAAGACACAAAGTGTCAGAGTAACCATGCGAGAAGGCAGCACCTCTGGAGATCATGGGTTGGTGATGCTACGCATCGGATCCCTTCTTCAGGCTGAAGTAACTCCAGCACTTTGTGTCTTTTTTTGTAAACCAGCACCTGCAGTTCCTTGTTTCTACGTTTAAGCATTTTCTTTTAAAGTAAGAGGCACAAAAAAACTACAGATGTTTGTTTACAAAAGTAGACAGAAAGTGCTGGAATAACTCGGTGGGTTAGCTGGTGTCCCTGGAGAACATGGATAGGTGACGTTGGGTCGGGACATTTCTTCAGACTGAAGTTACTCCAGCACTTTGTGTCTTATTTTGTAAACCAGCATCTGCAGTTCCTTGTGTCTCTAACTTCAAAATCGCTAAACTGGTCAGGTGGCATCTCTGGAGAACATGGATAGATGACGTTTTGGGTCGGAACCTTTCTTCAGACTGATTGGGGGGAGGGAGGAGAATTAAAGCTGGGAGAGGAGGGGCAGGACAAAATGGCAGGTAAGTGGCAGGTAATAGGTGGACGCAGGTGAGGGGGGGTTGAGAGGCAGGTGGTTGGAACAAAGGTCAGAGATAAAAGCAGAAGGTGCAAGACAGACGGCATGAAGAGATGCAAATTGTGAAGTCAGAGGAAAGGAATGTAGGGAGGGGGGGGCGAGGGGAGAAATAGGTGGGAGTCTAGGAGAGGGGAAAGGGAAGATGTGGTGAAGAAGGGGGAGTGAGTTGTCAGACTGGGCAAAGGCACAACAAACTGCAGACACTGGAATCCTGAGCAAAACAAAGTGCTGGAGGAACTCTGGGTCAGGCAGCATCTATGGAGGGAATTAACAGGTAAAGTTTCGGGTCGGGACCCTTCTGACTGATGGAGAATGAGGGAGAATTGATAGGTGGGCACAGGTGAGGGGGGAGATTGAGGTGAAATCATTGGACAAAGTCAGCATGGATTTATGAAAGGTAAATCATGTCTGACGAATCTGATAGAATTTTTCGAGGATGTAACTAGTAGAGTGGATAAGGGAGAACCAGTGGATGTGTTATATCTGGACTTCCAGAAGGCTTTCGACAAGGTCCCACATAAGAGATTAGTATGCAAGCATAAAGCACACGGTATTGTGGGTTCAGTATTGATGTGGATAGAGAACTGGCTGGCAGACAGGAAGCAAAGAGTAGGAATAAACGGGTCCTTTTCAGAATGGCAGGCAGTGACTAGTGGGGTACCGCAAGGCTCAGTGCTGGGACCCCAGCTATTTACAATATATATTAATGATTTGGACGAGGGAATTGAATGCAACATCTCCAAGTTTGCGGATGACACGAAGCTGGGGGGCAGTGTTAGCTGTGAGGAGGATGCTAGGAGGCTGCAACGTGACTTGGATAGGTTAGGTGAGTGGGCAAAGGCATGGCAGATGCAGTATAATGTGGATAAATGTGAGGTTATCCACTTTGGTGGCAAGAACAGGAAAGCAGACTATTATCTGAATGGTGGCCGATTAGGAGAAGGGGAGATGCAACGAGACCTGGGTGTCGTGGTACATCAGTCATTGAAAGTAGGCATGCAGGTGCAGCAGGCAGTGAAAAAAGCGAATGGTATGTTGGCATTCATAGCGAGGGGATTTGAGTATAGGAGCAGAGAGGTTCTGCTGCAGTTGTACACGGCATTGGCGAGACCACACCTGGAGTATTGTGTACAGTTCTGGTCTCCTAATCTGAGGAAAGCCATTCTTGCCATAGAGGGAGTACAGAGAAGGTTAACCAGATTGATTCCTGGGATGGCAGGACTTTCATATGAAGAAAGACTGGATAGACTCGGCTTGTACTCGCTGGAATTTAGAAGATTGAGGGGGGATCTTATAGAAACCTACAAAATTCTTAAGGGGTTGGACAGGCTAGATGCAGGAAGATTGTTCCCGATGTTGGGGAAGTCCAGAACAAGGGGTCACAGTTTAAGGATAAGGGGGAAGTCTTTTAGGACCGTGATGAGAAAGTTTTTTTCACACAGAGAGTGGTGAATCTGTAGAATTCTCTGCCACAGAAGGTAGTTGAGGCCACTTTATTGGCTATATTTAAGAGGGAGTTAGATGTGGCCCTTGTGGCTAAAGGGATCAGGGGGTATGGAGAGAAGGCAGGTACGGGATACTGAGTTGGATGATCAGCCATGATCATATTGAATGGCGGTGCAGGCTCGAAGGGCCGAATGGCCTACTACTGCACCTAATTTCTATGTTTCTATGGGTGGAGGAAGTGACTAAGGCTGGGGGTGACAAGCAGACCAAAGGCTGTCAGAGGGGGAGAAGTGAATTGAGGAAGCGCAGAGCAGATGTAAACTGGAGGGAAGGGTATGGGTGGAAGGGGATGGGGGGAGGGACTCAGGGCTGGGGGGGGGGAGGGACTCAGGGCCAGGGGATGAGTGTTCGGAGGAGGGTGATGGTGGGAGAGAGATGGTGCTGACTGGAGTGGGGCAGGGGAACGAGAGAGGTATTACTTAAAATTGGGGAATTCAATGTCTAGTTTAGTTTATTGTCAAGGTTGCCGAAGTACAGTAAATAACTTTTTTGAGTGCTATCCAGTCAGTGAAAACATGATATGATTACAATCAAGCTGTCCACAGCAAACAGATACAGGATAAAGGGAATAACGTTTAGTGCAAGATGAAGTCCAGTCAAGTCTGATTAAAAATAGCCTGAGGGTCTCGAATGAGGTCGCTCAGGGCCGCTCTCTGGTCAGTGATCGGATGGTTCAGTTGCCTGATAACAGCTGGGAAGAAACTCTCTGAATCTGGAATATGCATATTCACACATCTGTACTCCTTGCCTGATGGGCAGAAGAGGAAGTGACCGGGGTGAGTCTGGTCCCTGAATATGCTGGTAGCCTTGCCGAGGCAGCGTGGAATTATGTAGAAACAAGGAACTACAGATGCTGGTTTACAAAAAAAGACACAAAGTGCTGGAGTAACTCAGGGGGTGGCCAGGCAGCATCTCTGGGGAACACGGGTAGGTGATGTTTCGGGTGGTTATGTTTCCCACAGAAGCTGTTCACGCCCGGTAGAAGTGGAGTAACTCGTCTGTCTGCTTTTCTATGTGTAAAGTGCAGGCTGTTCAGGAAATGACGACCCTATCCTGATTCTAAATAACCACCCTCAACTATTGAGAAATCGCCCGGTTTGCAATGTCCTGCCTCAACCTTTCCTTGTGCCTCTACTGCTCCATTGCAAAATCTCAAAGAGTGCCTCCATTGAAGGAGTTCTCCCCTCTCTGATTCAGTTGCTGGTTCTTCCAGAGCTTAGTATTTTGCTCTATCACATATCTCTACACTGATTTATTCACAAAATGCTGGAGTAACTCAGCAGGTCAGGCAGCATCTCGGGAGAGAAGGAATGGGTGACGTTTCGGGTCTGTCACCCATTCCTTCTCTCCCGAGATGCTGCCTGACCTGCTGAGTTACTCCAGCATTTTGTGAATAAATCGATTTGTACCAGCATCTGCAGTTATTTTCTTATACTCTCTCTACACTCTGGATGGCTCAATTGGAATCGTCTACAGTTTTTCCGCATGACAATAATAAACTAAATGGAAGTTTCCAGCACATCTGTCTCTGTCTCTGTCCCTCTCTCTCTGTCTCTGTCTCTCTCTGTCTCTCTCTGTCTCTCTCTGTCTCTCTCTGTCTCTCTCTGTCTCTCTCTGTCTCTCTCTGTCTCTCTCTGTCTCTCTCTGTCTCTCTCTGTCTCTCTCTGTCTCTCTCTGTCTCTCTCTGTCTCTCTCTGTCTCTCTCTGTCTCTCTCTGTCTCTCTCTGTCTCTCTCTGTCTCTCTCTGTCTCTCTCTGTCTCTCTCTGTCTCTCTCTGTCTCTCTCTGTCTCTCTCTGTCTCTCTCTGTCTCTCTCTGTCTCTCTCTCTCTCTCTCTCTCTCTCTCTCTCTCTCTCTCTCTCTCTCTCTCTCTCTCTCTCTCTCTCTCTCTCTCTCTGTCTCTCTCTCTCTGTCTCTCTGTCTCTCTGTCCCTCTCTCTGTCCCTCTCTCTGTCCCTCTCTCTGTCCCTCTCTCTGTCCCTCTCTCTGTCCCTCTCTCTGTCCCTCTCTCTGTCCCTCTCTCTGTCCTCTCTCTCTGTCCCTCTCTCTGTCCCTCTCTCTGTCCCTCTCTCTGTCCCTCTCTCTGTCCCTCTCTCTGTCCCTCTCTCTGTCCCTCTCTCTGTCCCTCTCTCTGTCCCTCTCTCTGTCCCTCTCTCTGTCCCTCTCTCTGTCCCTCTCTCTGTCTCTCTCTGTCTCTCTCTGTCTCTCTCTCTGTCTCTCTCTCTCTCTCTCTCTCTCTCTCTCTCTCTCTCTCTCTCTCTCTCTCTCTCTCTCTGTCTCTCTCTCTCTGTCTCTCTGTCTCTCTGTCCCTCTCTCTGTCCCTCTCTCTGTCCCTCTCTCTGTCCCTCTCTCTGTCCCTCTCTCTGTCCCTCTCTCTGTCCCTCTCTCTGTCCCTCTCTCTGTCCCTCTCTCTGTCCCTCTCTCTGTCCCTCTCTCTGTCTCTCTCTCTCTCACTGACGGGGATTGTCCGTGAGTTATAGAGTGCGGCAGTACTGGGGATTGTCGGTGTTGGGGAGAGTCGGTGATGGAGGTGGCGTCGGTGATGTGGGAGAGTAACCATGGGCCCTGGGGAGGTTGGGTGCCAGGGAGTGTGGGATGGGGTGGGGAGTGGGAGTGTGGGTGTCGGTACTCACGGTGTTCTCTCCCCTCTCCCCGCCAGGTTCACGGTGCGGCGACAGACGGTGAAGCAGGGGGAGCCGCGGTCCATGCCCTCTCTCCCCCGGAGCTCAGACCACATCGTGCGCGAGGGGCAGATCTCCAGCCGGCGGGTATGCGTGCCAACGGGCAGCACCCCGCAGGGGGTGGAGGTGGGGGGGGGGGAGACCCAGGGTGGGGGGTAGACTGGGAGGGGCGGAGGGAGATCAGTGGGGGAGGGGAAGGGGGGAGATCAGTGGGGGAGGGGAAGGGGGAGCCGTGCCAACGGGCAGCACCCCGCAGGGGGTGGAGGTGGAGGGGAGACCCAGGGTGGGGGGTAGACTGGGAGGGGCGGAGGGAGATCAGTGGGGGAGGGGAAGGGGGAGCCGTGCCAACGGGCAGCACCCCGCAGGGGGGTGGAGGTGGAGGTGGGGGGGGGGGGAAGACCCAGGGTGGGGGGTAGACTGGGAGGGGCGGGGGGAGATCAGTGGGGGAGGGGAAGGGGGAGCCGTGCCAACGGGCAGCACCCCGCAGGGGGTGGAGGTGGGGGGGAGGGGTGGGGGGTAGACTGGGAGGGGCGGAGGGAGATCAGTGGGGGAGGGGAAGGGGGAGCCAGGGCAAGGTGAGTCTGGACGAGGGGAGGTGAGGAGACCGGGGGATCGGAGGCAGCGGGCAGGAGGAGGCTGGGAGATGGAGGGGTGGGAGACCAGGGGATTGTGGTAGGCGGGGGGGGGGGGGGGGAGATGGTGGGGGTTGGGGGAGACAGGAGGAGGGGAGAACAGGGGGGTGACAGGGAGGGGGAGGAGGCCAGGGGAGTGGGAGAACGTGTGCGGGGAGGGAGGTACCAGAAACAAGACTACTACAAACCATTACAGACCATGGTGGCGCAGCTGGGAGAGTCGCTGCATTACAGTGGCAGAGACCTGTGTTCCATCCTGACCTTGGGTGCTGTCTGTGTGGAGTTTGCACGTTCTCCCTGTGACTGCGTGGGTTTCCTCCAGGTGGTCCAGTTCTGCTCCCACATCCCAAAGACGTGCGGGTTGTAGGTTAATTGGCCCTGTGTAAATTGTCCCCTAGTGTGTAGAGAGTGGATGAAAAAGTGGGATAACATAGAACTAGTGTGATCGAGCGATCGATGGTCGGCGTGGACTCAGTGGGCCGAAGGGCCTGTTTCCATGCTGTATGTCAAATAGAAACATACAATAGAAACACAGAAAATAGGTCTCCGAAACTTCCAAGTCTCTGAAAAGACTGATCTTGGCCCAAGGATTTTCTCATAGAAACATAGAAACATAGAAAATAGGTGCAGGAGGAGGCCATTCGGCCCTTCGAGCCAGCACCACCATTCATTGTGATCATGGCTGATCGTCCACAATCAGTAACCTGTGCCTGCCTTCTCCCCATATCCCTTGATTCCACTAGCCCCTAGGGCTCGATCTAATTCTCTCTTAAATCCATCCAATGATTTGGCCTCCCCTGCCCTCTGTGGCAGAGAATTCCACAAATTCACAACTCTCTGGGTGAAAAAGTTCCTTCTCACCTCAGTTTTAAATGGCCTCCCCTTTATTCTTAGACTGTGGCCCCTGGTTCTGGACAAATGATAGCAGACCATTGCAGACAGTCGGAGAGCTGGCTGGGGGATTCTTTCAAGGCATGGCTCCACATTCCAGAGTTTCTCGACAATCTGATGCCTGGTCCCAATCCAGGAGAAAAAATAATTTCAATCTCATTCTTTAATTTAAAAAAAACGCGAGGAATGCTCTGGAGGTCAGGCGGCATCTCTGGAGAGAAAAACTGGGTCCATGGGGGGGGGGGGGGGAGTCAGGCGGAGTATCTCCGGCATTTTTTGTTCCCTTTGCCTCAATCCTTTGTGAAGGTTTTCTCTTGCATTCACAGAAACAGCTGGAGGATTACCTGACCAACCTCCTGAAGATGGCCATGTACCGCAACTACCACACCATGGTGAGCTGTGCCAGAGTGCCTGACGTCCTCCACTCTCCGAGAAGTCACAATGCAGCTTCACAAAACTTGGGTTAGGCCACATCCACTTCTATCAGGCCTCCCCTCAACCTCTGACGTTCCAAAGAAAACAATCCAAGTTTGTCCAACCTCTGAAGATAGATGCAAAGTGCTGGAGTAGCTCAGCGCGTCAGGCAGCATCTTAGGAGAGAAGGAATGGGTAATGTTTTGGGTCGGGACCCTTCTTCAGTCTGAAGTAGGGTCTCGACCCGAAACGTCACCCATTGTTTCTCTCCTGAGATGCTGTCTGACCCGCTGAGTTACTCCACCATTTTGTGATACCTTCGATTTGTACCAGCATCTGCAGTTATTTTCCTACACAACTTGACTACGGGGGCTGTCTGTATGGAATTTGTATGTCCCCCCCGCATGACCTCGTGGGCCTTCTCCGGGTGCTCTGGTTTCCTGCCACACTCCAAAGGCGTACAGGATTGTAGGTTAATTGGCTTTGTAAAATTGTAAAGTGTTCCTAGTGTGTAGGATAGTGCTCATGTGAAGGGGTGGTCGTTGGTTGGCACGGACTTGGAGGGTCGAAGGGCCTGTCTCCACGCTGTATCACTAAACTAAACTAAATTAAACGACTCCATATGCGGCCTAGCCAAAGTCTTATAAAGCTGCTGCATGACTTCCTCACCACTAATGTAGTGCCGAAGAAGACCAAGTGACCCCATTGTTTGTTCCCACAGATGGAATTTATTGGAGTCAGTCAGCTTTCCTTCATTCACCACCTTGGACCCAAGGGCCTGTAAGTGACACTATTGGTATTGGTTTATGATTATCACATGTGCCGAGATACAGAGAAAAATGTACCATGTCATGGCAGCAGAGAAAGTGCAGATAAAAAAAAGTTTGCGGGGTTAATTCGCGGTAGATTGGAAGATCGGGACGACGCCCTTACTTATGGGACAACTGTTCAGTAGTCTGATAACCGAAGGGAAGAAGTTGGTCCTGAGTGTGGTGGTGCGTGGTCTCAAGCTTCTGTATCTTTTGCCCGATGGGCGAGGGGAGAAGAAGGAATGACTGGTCCTTGATTACGTTGGCT
Organism: Rhinoraja longicauda; assembly: GCF_053455715.1. Lineage (NCBI taxonomy): Eukaryota > Metazoa > Chordata > Chondrichthyes > Rajiformes > Arhynchobatidae > Rhinoraja > Rhinoraja longicauda. Next base: position 22,909,907 of record NC_135965.1, read on the forward strand.
GCTTTCTCGAGGCAGCATGAAGTGTAGTTGGGGTCGATGGTGGGCAGTCTGGTCTGTGTGATGGACTGGGCTGCATCCACAACTCTCTGCGATTTCTTGTGGTCTTGGGCATAGCTGTTGCCAAACCAAGTTGTGATGCATCCCGATAGGATGGTTTCTGTGGTGCATCTGTAGAAGTTGGTAAGAGTCGTTGAAGAATTTTCTTTGCCTTCTGAGGAAGTAAAGACGTTGGTGTGATTTCCTGGCCTTCGTGTCAATGTAGTTAGAACATCACCTATTGTTGGTGATATTTACACCTGAAAATCTGAAGCATTCGACCATCTCCACTTCAGGTTTAGGTTTTTTATTGTCACGTGTACCGAGGTACAGTGAAAAGCTTTGATTTGCATGCTATCCAAACAGATCAGATATACCATACATAAATACAATCAAGTTAAACTCGTGCGATAGGCAGAGCAAAGGGTAAGATACAGAAGCCTGATAACAAAGGAGAAGAGGCTGTTCCTGAGTCTGGTGGTGCACGCTTTCAAACTTCTGTACCTTCTGCCGGATGGGAGCGGGGAGAAGAAGGAATGACCAGGATGGAATAAGTCTTGATACAGACTAGGTGTCAATCCACCACGCTTCCTGAAGTCCGTGACCAACTCCTTCGTCTTGTTGACATTGAGGAAGAGGTTGTTCAGTTTAGTTTGGTTTATTGTCATGTGTACCGAGGTACAGTAAAAAGCTTGTTCGTTTCGTACTAACCAGTCAGCAGAAAGATCACATGATTACAATCAAGCCATCCACAGTGTACAGACAGATACAGGATAAAGGGAATAACGTTCAGTGCAAGATAAAGTCCGTTTAAAGATAGTCTGAGGGTCTCCAATAAGGTGGATGGGAGGTCAGGACTGCTCTCAAGTTGGTGATAGGATGGTTCAGTTGCCCGATCACAGCTGGGAAGAAACTGTCTCTGAATCTGGAGGTGTGTGTTTTCACACTTCTGTACCTCGTGCCTGATGGAAGAGGGGGTGACCAGGGTGAGACTTTTCATTGATTATGCTGGTGGCCTTCTTGAGGCAGCATGAAGTATAGATGGAGTCAATGGAAGGGAGGTTGGTTTGCGTGATGGTCTGGGTTGCATCCACCATTTTCTTCAATTTCGTGTGGATAGACCTGTTCCCAAACCATGCTGTGATGCATCCCAATAAAATGCTTTCTTCGGTGCATGTGTGGAAGTTGGTAGGAGTCATTGGGGGGGGGGGGGGGGAACATGTCGAATTTCCTGAGCCTTCTGAGCATCTTGTGTTTTGCCTTGGTTCCCCTTGTGCATTGGTTTGACGGAGGTTGATCAGAATCCCTCTCCTTTGCAGGGAAGGTTTTGTGATGAAACGTTCCGGAGGTCACCGAATTCCCGGGCTCAACTGCTGTGGGACGAACGAGGTCTGTTATCGCTGGTCCAAGAGGTACGTGAGCCCGAGGGCAGTTGACTTTCATGGGATCAGACTTGATAATCATGCCAGCAAGGTCATCACGTTATAGTCCTGGAATCATAGGGTCATGCAGCATTGAAACAGGCTCTTCTTGCCTGTAGCCTATATCTCTTGCCTGATGGGGGATGGGAGAAGAGGGAGTAACTGGGGTAAGACTGGTCCTTGATTATGCTGTTGGCCTGGCCGAGGCAGCGCGAGGTGTAGATGGAGTCAATGGAAGGGAGGTTGGTTTGTGTGAAGGTTGCAGTCATGGAGATGAAGGGTGTGGGTCGCGGTGGGCCAGGGGAGGGTGAGGACAGGGGTCTCGCCCTTACTCATGGACGTGTGCTTTGCCCCCAGGTGGTTGGTGGTGAAAGACTCATTCCTCATGTACATGAAGTCGGATTCGGGAGCGGTGGCCTTCGTCCTGTTGGTGGATAAAGAGTTCAGCATCAAGTTGGGCATCAAGGACACAGAGACAAAGTACGGCATCAGGATCGAGAACCTGTCCAGGTGGGTCCACCCTTCCCATCCCCACCTCGGTCCCATCCTATTCCAGAGACTTGAACACACAATGGCGCAGCAGGTCGAGCTGCTGCCTCGCAGTGCCCAAGACCCCGGTTCGATCCCGGCCTCGGGTACACAAGGCTAAGGATGAAGTGCAGTAAATGGATTGGTATTGATGCTTACTTGATGGTCAGCATGGACATTGTGGGCTGAAGGGCTTGCTTGTGTGTTGTAGGAAATGATAAGAGGTATAGGAAGGAGCTGCAGATGCTGGTTTACACCGAAGTTAGACACAAAACTCTGGAATAACTCAGCGGGTCAGGCAGCATCTGTGGAGAAAAGGAATAGGTGATGTATCGGGTTGAGACTTCTTCAGGCTGAGGGTCAGGGGAGAGGGAAACTAGAGGTATGAAAATGTACAGAACAAATGAATGAATGGTACGAAAAGAACAAATCAGAACCAGCACTGATCAAGGAAAGTTGGAGACAACAATGGTTCAGGTTTATCATTGTCACGTGTACCAAGGTACAATGCATGCTATAACAGATCAGATAATATTAAGGGCGGCACAGTGGCGCAGCGGGTAGAGCCGCTGCCTCACAACGCCAGAGAACCAGGTTCGATCCTGATCTCGGGTGCTGCCTGTGTGGAGTTTGCACGTTCGCCCTGTGACCGCGGGTTCGTAGGTTGATTGGCCCTCTGTAAGTTGCCCCCAGTGTGGAAGCAGTGGATGAGAAAGTGGGATATCATAGAACTAGTGTGAGTGGGTGATCGCTGGTCAGTGTGGACTTGGTGCTTCCATGCTGTATCTGTCAATCAATCAATCAATATACATCGCAGTAGGGTCTCGACCTGAAATGGCTGAAGAAGGGTCCCGATCTGAAACGTCACCTATCCATGTTCTCCAGAGATGCTGCCTGACCCACTGAGTTACTCCAGCACTTTGTGTCTTTTACAGCACAAAGCAGGCCATTCGGCCCACGCAGTGCTAGCATTCAGGCTCCATGTGGACCTCCTTCATCTTTCCTCCTTTAGCTGAATCAGCGTGGCCCGCTCTTCCCTCCTCCCTCCTCTGATGTCCCGCCTCTACTGAAGATCACCATCGCGATCCACACCCAGCCTCCTGGTGGCTGAGAGATCCACACTCTCACCACGCTCTGTGTGAAGGAGAATCCCCTCAGTTCCCCACTGATGCTGACGGGCTCTAGTTCTGCTCTTGCACCACTGCTGGAAACACCCTCTCCCCATCACCTCTGTGGAAACCTTTCAACACTTCTACCAGATTATCCTTAGTTTTATCAGATGATATCCTTCAACTAAGAGAGTCTCAGTCTGTCCATTCTCTCCCCCTGTGCTTCCGGTCTCGTCGTTGTAAACTTTTTCTGCACCCTTTCCCACACCTCGGCAACCTGTTTATGGTGACTCAGAGCAGTTCTCAAGTGTGGTCTAACCAAACTTCAATGCAGGTCAAATCTTACTTCCCTATCATGTTGCTATTGCTATAGAAATTAACCCTAGCGTTTTGCTTGCTTTGCTGGTGGCCTTGCTAACCAGTGGTGTCTGATCCAGGCTGACGTTGTCATAGAGTCACACAGTGTGAAACCAGGTCCTTCAACCCAATTTACCCACGCCGACCAACATGTCCTATCCACACTAGTCCCACCTGCCTGTGTTTGGCCTATATATCCCTCTAAAACTATCCCATCCATGTACCTGTCTAAATGTGTCTTAAACCTTCTTAAACTACCTGCCTCAACTACCTCCTCTGGCAGCTCATTCCACCTCCCTTTCTATTAAAAAAAAAGAATGCCCCTCAGATTTCCTAATAAATCTTTCTCCCCTCACCTTAAACCTATGTCCTCTTGTTCTCGATTCCAGTTTAAATTCCATTTGGAATATTTTGGAGGACCAAGAACCAAGAACCTCTAGTCTGGGTAAAAGACTGCATTTATCTATATATTCCCTTCATGATTTGATACACCTCTATAAGACCACCCCTCGTTCTCCTGCACTCCAAGGAATAAAGTCCCAGCCTGCCCATCCTCTCCCCGTACCCCAGGACCACGTCCTGGCAACATCCTGGTAAATCTTTTCTCCATCCTTTCCAACTTCACGACATTGACAATAAGACCCGGGCGACCCACCGACCTCAGGGAGGCAATGTTTGCATCCTGGCACTGCCTGCCCTCTGTTCCTGCATGTCAAATATGCCCGACCTCTGGATAAAGAAGGGCACAAAGGTTCTCCCCACCTCTATTAACTTGTGAAGGATTTGGACAATAGCAGATTTAACTGTGGTATCTTTAAGGATAGAATTATGAAGAGAATCGCCATTGTAATTGAAACTGGAAGTCATCAGATCAACGGGCTGTCTCGTTTTAGATAATGATTTGTCAGGAAATCATTGGTAAACAGATGGGAGCAGTCAAACAATATTGATAGGGGTTACTGAATAAGCGGATAATTGGCTTATGACAGAGTTCCAAAGTGCAATGCTTCTTATCGAGTCCACATGACAAGATTAGAAATTGTTCAGCCAGAACTGAACACACTTCTCGGCATCTGCATACAATGACGTCTTGCGCTTCTTGTGTGTGGTGGTAGAAAGTTTGGTGGAAACAGGGCCGCGACGTGAACGCTCTTTCCTTGGACCCCATTGCAATGCTGAGGGTAGCATCGTGGGAGGGGCGGTACTGAGGGAGCATCGCACTGTGGGAGGGGCGGTGAGGGAGTGGGAGCATTGCATTGTGGGACGTGTGTGTGGTACTAAGGGAGCGCAGCACTGTGGGACGTATGGTACTGAGGGAGCATTGCATTGTGGGATGTGTGGTACTGAGGGAGCGTTGCATTGTGGGACGTGTGGTACTGAGGGAGCGTTGCATTGTGGGACGTGTGATACTGAGGGAGCGCCGTATTGTGAGAGGGGCGGTGGGGGAGCGCCGCACTGTGGGAGGGGCGGTGAGGGAGCACCGCACTGTGGGAGGGACGGTACTGATGGAGCGCCGCACTGTGGGAGGGGCGGTACTGAGGGAGCACCGCACTGGGAGGGGCAGTGGGGGAGCACCGCACTGTGGGAGGGGCGGTGAGGGAGTGCTGCACTGTGGGAGGGGCGGAGAGGGAGCGCCGCACTGTGGGAGGGGCGGTACTGAGGGAGTGCCGCACTGTGGGAGGGGCGGTTCTGAGGGAGTGCCGCACTGTGGGAGGGATGGTACTGAGGGAGCGCCGCACTGTGGGAGGGGCAGTACTGAGGGAGTGCCGCACTGTGGGAGGGGCGGTTCTGAGGGAGCGCTGCACTGTGGGAGGGGCAGTACTGAGGGAGCACTGGCTTGTACTGATAATTTTGCCAACTTGTTCCAGGACTCTGATCATCAAATGCAACAGTTATCGACACACTCGATGGTGGGGGCAGGAGATCGAGAAGTTCATTTGCGAAAACGCCGCTGTCTACCTGAAAGACCAACGCTTCACATCTTTCGCTTCTGTAGACGAAGGCATTCTGTCCAAATGGTAAGTGATCCACAAGTCACAGGAGCTGAATTAGGAAATTTGGCCCCTCGAGTCTGCTCCGTTATTCAACATTGGCCGATCTATTATTCCCCTCTCAACCCCATCTCCTGCCTTCGCCAAAAACGTGGAACCTGTCATGAAGTTGCGTGTCATCCATGTTGGCGCTGGAGTGTGGCGACTCTTTGTGTGCTGGACCCAGAAGAGAATCTGTTATTATCCATTACGATTGTTCCATTCTTTTAAATCTTTCTTTCATAGAACGTGAAATAGTGCAGCACCGAAACAGGCCCTTCGGCCCACGGTGCCTGTGCTGAACATGATGCCTAACTGAAGATGGACACTGAGTGCTGGATTAACTCAGCGGGTCAGGCAGCAACTCTGGAGAAAAATAACCTTTCGGTTCGGGACCCTTTCTTCAGACATCCCAATCTGAAACATCACCCATCCTTTTTCTCCAGAGATGCTGCCTGTCCCGCTGAGTTACTCCAGCACTTTCTATCTTTGGTATAAACCAGTATCTGCAGTTCTTTGTTTTTACATGATGCCTAGCTGAACTGATCTCCTCTGCCTGCATAGATCTATATCCCTCCATTCCCTGCATATCCGTGTACTTATCCAAAAATCTCTGAAACGCCACTATCATATCTGCTCCCACTACTACCCCTGGCAGCACGATCCAGGCACTCAACACTCTGTGTAAAAAAAAAAATGCCCGACACTTCTCCATTAACCTGTTCATGCTGGTTGCATCTTCCTGCCATCCCCTGTCCTCCAGTGAGTGCCATTAGTTTAACCCTGCCTTGCTCTCCCTGCAGGTATGTGAATGCCAAAGGATATTTTGAGGACGTGGCAGATGCGATGGAGAATGCCCAGGAGGAAATATTCATCACAGACTGGTGGTAAGTCCGGCTGAAGGGTCAGTCAGAGACAGACCGGAGCAGGAGTCAGCCGATTACCTGAGGAAGGATGTGCTGGCTCTGGAGATTGTTCAGAGGAGGTTTACTAGAATGAACCCAGGAATAAGAAGGTTAACCTATGATGAGCGTTTGTCGGCACTGGGCCTGTACTCGCTGGAGTTTAGAAGAATGATGGGGGACCTCATTGAAACATACAGTATAAAATAGTAAAGGCTCGGAGAGAGTGGATGTGGAGAGGATGTTTCCACTAGTGGGAGAGTCTAGGACGAGAGCTCCTAACCTTAGAATTAAAGGACGTTCTTTTAGGAAGGAGATGAAGAGAAATTTCTTTAGTCAGAGGGTGGTGAATCTGTGGAATTCTTTGCCACAGAAGGCTGTGGTGACCAAGTCAGTAGATATTTTTGAGGCAGAGATAGATAGATTCTTGATTAGTACAGGTGTCAAAGGTTATGGGAGCAGGCAGGAGAATGGGGTTAGGAGGTAGGCCGAATTCTACTCCTATCACTTATGACCTTATAACTATCTATCGGGCCTGCTCCTCCATTTAGACTTTAGACCTGTGATCTTGTGGGTTTTCTCCAGGAGTTCCGGTTTCCATCCACACTCCAAAGATGTACAGGTTTGTAAGTTAATTGGCTTCGGTAAAATTGTAAATTGTCCCTAATGCTGGCGTTGTGTATTCGCCGCTTTTCCGTCAGGATAGTTTGTCTGTTTGTTTCTATGTTAATTGTTTCTGTAAAGCGCTTTGAGCATGTGATAAGGCGCTATATAAAATAAATGAATTATTATTATTATTATTATTAATGTGTAGGAGAGCGTTAGTGTACGGGGTGATTGCTGGTTGACACTGCATCTGTCTACTGTAAGTCTCAAAATCATGTTCAGCACAGATATTGTGTGCCAAAGGGCCTGTTCCTGTGCTGTACTGTTGTATGTTGTCTGAATGAGAAGGTGTTGTGGTGTTGGCAGCAGTGAGTCGAAGCTGAAGGGGTTAAATGTCTGGCAGTGACTCTGTGTTCTCTGCTTTGGTGGGATGCAGGTTGAGCCCAGAGATCTTCCTCAAGAGGCCGGTGATGGAAGGGAATCACTGGCGGCTGGACTACATTCTCAAACGCAAAGCGGTGAGTTCCTGATTCCTCTCTCATCCACAGCATGTGGTCACTGGTAAGGCCAGCGGTTATTTTCCACACCTTCTGTGCATCCCAGGAGACTGAGGAAAGTCAGCCATGTCTCCCGTGACTCTCGCGAACGACGGATCCAAGATGGCGCACAAGCCAGGCGACACAGTCCCAGAAATGGATCTGCAGTCATTCAGTACAATCTCTCCACTCTTAAACCTCTACTCCAGAAGCAGCTTGTCTTGCACTCGCTCTGCTCTTATAAGTTCTCAGGGCATAAATAAGCCATTTGGCTCATCTAGTCTACTCCGCCATTTAATCATGGCTGATCTGTCTTTCCCTCTCAACTCCATTCTCTTGCCTTCTCCCCATAGCCCCTGACACCTGCACTAATCTACTCTTAATCTCCTGTCAGATCTGTCACCCCCATTGGAGACCTTCCAAATATCTTTAATTGTATCTGTACACTGTGGACGGCTAGATTGTAAACATGTACAGTCTTTCCTCTGACTGGTTAGCACACAACAATAAAGCTTTTCACTGTGAAAGAGGAGAGAGTTCTGGATGTAGCCCAGTCCATCATACAGGCCGCCATTGACTCATATCTACACCAAGCTGCCTCGGGAAAACAGTTAACCTAATCAAAGACTTGTCCCACCCTGTTCATTCCTTCTTTTCCCTTCTGTCTGGCACAAGATACAGAATCAGGAGCCAGATGACATAGGTTTAAGGTGAGGGAGATAAAGATTGAATAGGAAACTGAGGACAACTTTTTCCCCATAGAGGGTATCTGGAACAAGCTACCAGAGGAGTTAGTTGAGGCAGGTACTATAACACCATTTAAAAGACATTTGGACAGGTTCATGGATAGGATAGGTTTAGAGGCATAAGGCCAAGCATAGGCAGGTGGGACTGGCTTAGATGGGGCATGTTGGTCGGTATGGACCAGTTGGGCTGAAGTTCCTGATTCTGTGCTGTAAAATCATAAAACTGACTTGTTATCTCTCTATCTAAGTTTCTGGAAAAGAGACTATGACCTGAAGCGTTAACATATGCTGAATGTCTCCTGCACTTTCTGCTTTTATTTCATGTTCATCTTAGGAGTAGAATAAGGCATTCGGCCCATCCAGACTACTCTTCCATTCGATCACGGCTGATCTATCTTTCCCTCTCAACCCCATTCTCCTGCCTTCTCCCCGTAATCTATGATGCCCTTTACGAATTAAGAATCTGTCAATCACCGCTTTTAAAATACCCAATGACTTGGCCTCCACCGCCGTCTGTGGCAATGAATTCCACAGATTCACCACCCTCTGGTTGAAGAAGTTTCAGTTTCCCAGTGTTTGCGGGCGTTTGCTTTTGACGTTCACTGATTCCTTTCCCTTCCTCCCTGAACCGGCAGCACCAAGGCGTGAAGATCTTTGTGATGCTTTACAAGGAGGTGGAACTTGCCCTGGGCATCAACAGTGGCTACAGCAAGAGGACACTGATGAAGCTGCACCCCAATGTCAAGGTGAGTGGCCACACAAGGAACTGCAGGTGCTGGCCCTCAAAGTAGACACAAAGTGCTGGAGTGACAGGAGGGAACTCAGCAAACAATAACTAGGGTCTCGAAGGGTCTCGACCCGAAACGTCACCCATTCCTTCTCTCCCGAGATGCTGCCTGACCTGCTGAGTTACTCCAGCATTTTGTGAATAAATCGATTTGTACCAGCATCTGCAGTTATTTTCTTATATAACTAGGGTGGAAGCTGGTACAACCAACCAGGTCTAGGGTGAAGCTCAAAGTGCTGGAGAAACTCAGCAGGTAAGGCAGCATCTCCAGAGAACAGAGGGCAGCATGGTGGCGCAGCAGTAGAGTTGCTGCCTTGCAGCACCAGGGACCCGGGTTCGATCCAGACTATGGTTGCTTGTCTGTACGGAGGTTGTACGTTCTCCCTGGGACCTGCATGGGTTTTCTCCGAGATCTTCGGTTTCCTCCCACAATCCAAAGACGTACAGGTTTGTAGGTTAATTGGCTTGGTATAAATGTGAATTGTCCCCAGTGTGTGTGGGATAATGTGGTGAACGCTGGTCGGTGCGGACTCGGTATCTCAACTAAACTAAACTAAATTAAGGATAGTTGACTTTTCAGGAAAAGAAGGATCACGACCCAAAATGGCCAAGTCACTTGTCCACGTTCTCTAGAAATGGTGCCTGACCCGCTGAGTTACTCCAGCACTTTTGTGTCTTGATAAGAACTCCCTTCTGCTTTTGGGACCTTACACTGAACAACCTCTAACTATGCCGCAATCCCTCTGTGTGAGAGAGCCATCGGTCTATGGGTAGGACTTGAAGCCCACACTGTTTCGGGAACCGGAGAGACCCCACTGACCTATAACTGGGGTGGAAGATGGTCAAGCCAGCAAGGTCTAGACCAAAACACAGAGTGCTGAAGAAACTCAGCGGGTCGGGCAGCATCTCTGGAGATCGTGGATAGAAGACTTTTTGGGTCAAGACCCTTCAAAATAGGGCACAAAGTATTGGAGTAACTCAGCCATTCAGGCAGCATCCCTGGAGAACATGGACAAGCGACGTTTCGGGTTGGGACCTTTTTTCAGAGAGGAATCGCAGACAGCCAGCCACAGATGTCAGCGGGCTAAAAAATTTACTGCACTGCCCATTTTTAAATCCATATCTGGTTCCCTGAGGCGTATTTTTAAACAGCATTTTGATTTATTTCAGATCACATTGAGTAGTGGGGGGTGGGGGCCTGGAATATGCTGTCAGGGCTGCACAAGCCAGTGGAGGCAGAAGCCAGTGGAAGCACAAGCCAGTGGAGGCACAAGCCAGTGGAAGCAGATACGATAGTGGCATTTAAGAGGCTTTTAGACAGGCACGTGGATATGCAGGGAATGGAGGGATACGGACCATGTGCAGTCAGAGGAGATTAGTTTAACATCGACAGGGACATGGGTAGGATGGGTTTAGATGGATATGGGCCAAACGCAGGCAGGTGGGTCTACTGTAGATGGGGCATTTTGGTCGGCATGTGGAATTTGACTGAAGGGTCTGTTTCCACGCTGTTTGACTCAATGGCCAAATGGCCTCCTGTATCACAAGGCAACAAGACTTTCGACAAAGCTTGTGGATGGTCAAGGTGCTATGGAAATACAAGTTTTAGATACAATAGTAGCTTTTAGATAGGCACATGGATATGGAGGGATATGGATCACCTGCAGACTGATGAGATCAGTTTTATTTGGGATCATGTTTGGCACAGACGTTGTTTGCCAAAGAGCCTGTTTCATTCTGTATGACTATGACCCAAATGGCATTATGCCAGGCACGGACATAGTGGGTTGAAGGGCCTGTTTTTTGCTGTATGTTGTGAACAGGGGTGACAGGGGACTGTGTATGTTGTATGTTGTGGGACGGGGTGAGCAGGGAGAGTGTTGAAAATTGTGTGTTTTGAGACAGGCGTGATGGGCGACTGTTGTATGTTGCGGAGAGGGGTGATGAGGAGAGTGTTGTATGTTGTGGGACAGGTGATGGGAGACCGTGTTATATGTTGTGTTGTGGGGCATGGGTGACGGGGGACCATGTTGTATGTTGTGGGACAGGGGTGACGGGGGACTGTGTTGTATGTTGTGTGCTCTGGGACGGGTGACCAAGGACAGTGCTGTGGGGGGGGGGGGGGGGGATGTGTGCCAACTGACCTCATTGCCCTTTGACCTCTGCCCCCCAGGTGATGCGCCACCCTGACCACGTCTCGTCCACGGTCTACCTGTGGGGCCACCATGAGAAGCTGGTGGTCATTGACCAGTCGGTGGCCTTTGTGGGCGGCATTGACCTGGCGTACGGTCGCTGGGATGACCAGGAGCACCGGCTCACAGACGTGGGCAGTGTGACGCGGAATGCCAACTCCCCGCCCACCGCCACCCCCACCACCAACAACAACGTCCCGGTGAGCAACGCCTGGGGAGGGGGAAGCCCTGTGGGGAGGGGGTTGCTATGTGTGTCTGGGGGGGGGGGGGTTGCTGTGTGTGTGGGGGGGGGGGGGTTGTTGTGTGTGTGGGGAGGGGGTTGCTGTGTGTGTGGGGGTGGGGGGTTGCTGTGTGTGGGGGGAGGGGGTTGCTGTGTGTGGGGGGAGGGGGTTGCTGTGTGTGTGGGGGGGGGTTGCTGTGTGTGTGGGGGGGGGGTTGCTGTGTGTGTGGGGAGGGGGTTGCTGTGTGTGTGGGGGGGGTTGCTGTGTGTGTGTGTGGGGAGGGGGTTGCTGTGTGTGTGGGGGGGGGGGTTGCTGTGTGTGTGGGGGGGGGGGTTGCTGTGTGTGTGTGTGGGGAGGGGGTTGCTGTGTGTGTGGGGGGGGGTTGCTGTGTGTGTGGGGGGGGAGGGATGGCTGTGTGTGTGTGTGTGTGTGTGTGTGTGTGTGTGTGGGGGGGGGTTGCTGTGTGTGTGGGGGGGTTGCTGTGTGTGGGGGGGGTTGCTGTGTGTGGGGGGGTTGCTGCGTGTGTGGGGGGTTGCTGCGTGTGTGGGGGGGTTGCTGCGTGTGGGGGGGTTGCTGCGTGTGTGGGGGTTTGCTGCGTGTGTGGGGGGGTTGCTGCGTGTGTGGGGGGGTTGCTGTGTGTGTGTGGGGGGGCTGCTGTGTGTGTGGGGGGGGGTTGCTGTGTGTGTGGGGGGGGTTGCTGTGTGTGTGGGGGGGTTGCTGTGTGTGTGTGTGTGTGTGTGTGTGTGTGTGTGTGGGGGGGGGAGGGTTGCTGTGTGTGTGTGTGTGTGTGTGTGTGTGTGTGTGTGTGGGGAGGGTTGCCGTGTGTGGGGGGGTTGCTGTGTGGGGGGGCTGTGTGTGTCTGGGGGAGGCTGTGGGAGAGGCACCATGGGTGGGCAGCTGGCCTGCACTGGCCGTGGCAGAGGAGCAGATGGGTCTGTGTGGGTGTAACTGAGTGTGGGCGTAGTGGATGTATGGGGGTGTGAGCAGTGTGTCAGAGTGTGTAAATGAATGAGTGTGTTTGTATCTGAGTGTGTGCATGTATATTCATGCCTTTCAGCCTTTATGTGTGTGTGTGGTGCATGTTTAGTGCCTGCCCGGCACGTGTCCCATGTTGGGGTACATGCATGGTGTTGACGTGACCGTGTGTCGGCAGGTGGAGCGCGTCCCGGACAGATCGGTTGAGACGGAGGAGAGCAGGATCCCGGCACGGTTCAGGCAGGAGCGGAGCGGCGGGGAGGAGGGGAGTCGGACGCGACGCGCAGCCTGGTCAAACCTGGTCAAACGGCTGCAACGGCAGAACCTGGAGCGCAACGACAGTGTCAGCAGCGGCGACCACGGTAAGCTGCAGCCCGCCCGCCCGTGCCAACGTCAACCGTAACACCAGCATTCAGCACCCATCCCCGACCTCCAGCCCCTCATCTCTGACCCCCTCCACCCCTGACCCCACCACTGCACCTCCCCCCTCTCTCACCTACCCGCCCCTGACCTCCCTCTCATCTCCCTCCTCCATCCTAGTGGAAAACTGTGGTGTTCAACTGCCCTCTCAAACTTAGTTTAGATATGTTACAGTGTTACGTTCCAAAGAAAGTGCAGGTAAAATAAGTGCAAGGTCTGTAATGAGGTTGGTTGGAAGACTGGGGAAATACCGAACCCGATCAAGGGGCAAGAGTCAGCAAGTCCCCCGTGGTTGATGTTATTGGGATGTGCCAGGTCCCTTGGCCTTTGAAGATGAGACATTGGATCCAACCCAATCCTCGATCCTGCACAAGATTTCACTCGGTCCTTGGCCAGTGGAAGTGGACCCTACCTGTGATCCATTCCACGGCTCTCCTCCCAGGGTGGGGAACTGCTTTAGTTTATTTTGAGATACTGAATGGAATCAATTCCCCACCCACTCCCTACATACTGAGGACAATTTATAGAGGACACACTAGAGCTCATGTCCAAAGATGTGTAAGTTTTGTAGGTTAATTGGTAAAATTATAAATTGTCCCCAGTGTGTAGGGCAGTGCTAGTTTACGGGGTGATTACGGGTCGGTGCAGACTTGGTGGGCTGATGGGCCTGCTTCCGTGCTGCATCAGAGTCTAAATTAACCTACAAACATGCACGTCTTTCGGATGTGAGAGGAAACCGGAACACCTGGACGAACCCCACGCGTTCACAGGGAGAACGTGCAAACTCCACACACAGACGGCACCCGGGGTTAGGATCGAGCCCGGAGTCTTTGGCGCTGTGAGGCAGCGGCTCTACCCGCTGCGCCAGCGAGCCTGGTGCCTTCCCATGCAGGCAGGAGGGGTCTGGGGAGGAAGAGGCCGTGTGCTGTTTGTACACAGTCCCAGACCAGATGCACTCTAACCTCTCCGCAGATTGGTTTACCAGCAAGCAGAACTTGTTGAAAGATAGGTTGTCCAACTTGAGGAAGTTACGCCACCTGACCGCCAACTCCGACCTCCTTCCACCCGAAGACGGTGAGTCACAACCTCGAGCAGCAAGCTCTCCGTTAGCTTTGCAGTGGAAGCCGGGGCTACTGCAGACTCTCCCCACTCACACACATGAGTGGGAAGATGTGCTTAGCTGCTTTAGCTTTGGTGTAGCTGGGGTTGCTGGTGTCTGTCCGTCTGCTTGTCAGAAGATGCAGGGATTTTTTAAATTTTAAATTAAAAAAAAAAAAAAAAATTTAATATCAAAAAATACGTTTTTCAAGTAATAAATATTTACAAAACATCTTCTTTTCAAAAACCCCATCCGACATTCCCGGAGGTTACACATTCAATGCAGATATTCATTTCCAAATTTACACAGAATCCCTTATTTGGAGGGGCGTCTCCACCACACCCTGCCCCCCCCCCCCCATGTCCAGCAGCCGAAGGACCCTAGACTGTGGTCCTCCCCCAGCGTTGGCTGCACCAAGCTTCAGTGCATCCCTCAGCACGTACTCCTGCAGTCTGCAGCGGGCCAGTCGGCAACATTCCCCGACGGACAGCTCGCTCAGCTGGGAGGTCAACAAAGCTCGGGCAGACCAAAGAGCGTCTTACTCTTCCGACTCCAATCACTACCCGCATGGTCTGGTGGTTAGCACACTCGTCTCTGAGCCAGATGGTCTTGGGTTCAAGACTCTCCACAGCTTTGGCGAGGTAATTATTGCATTTTGGAGTTTAGAAGGATGAGGGGGGAACCTCATTGAAACTTACTGAATAGTGAATGGCCTGGATAGAGTGGATGTGGAGAAGATGTCCCCACTAGTGGGAGAGTCCAGGACCAGAGGGCACAGCCTCAGAATAAAAGGATGTACCTTCAGATAGAAGACGAGGAGGAATTTCTTTAGCCAGATGGTGGTGAAACTGTGGAATTCATTGCCACAGATGGTGGTGGAGGCCAAGTTATTGGGTATTTTTAAGCGGAGATTGACGGGTTCCTGACTGGTAAGGTTGTCATGGGTTATGGGGAGAAGGCAAGAGAACAGGGTTGAGAGGGAAAGCTAGATCAGCCATAATTAAATGTTCACCCGATGGGCCGAATATGGCCAAATTCTGCTCTATGACTTGTTATTGTCACATGTGCCGAGGCACAGATTAAAGCTTTTTTTGGCGTGCTATTCAATCGAATCAAATACTGTACATGAATACAATCAAGCCACACACAAGTATAATAGGTAGAGCAAAGGGAAAGATAATTCAGCTAGAAATAATGAAAGATTTACAAGTGGAAAAGAGATTTCCAAGAGCGCCTGTGTCGGATGCTAGTAGATCAACTCTACCACTTGTTGGGCCATAAATATTTATGTGTCTGCAAGAAGGTTAATCTTTGGAGGATTTTGTTGTAATGAGTTTGACCGGGAGCCTTGTAATGACTGATGAATCACTGGTACCTGCGTGTACCACTCACCTGGGCTGGAGCTGATAACACGGGCTTCCATCAGCTGCAAACCAATGGATAATATTGGAATTATAATTTCTCAGCAATTTCTCACCCATTTCTCAGCAAAAATCCCACTCATGTCTCAAAGACCTTACCTTTTAAGATTTAGTTTAGCTTTAGGTTTATTATTGTCATGTGAACTGAGGTGCAGTGAAGAACTTTGTTTTGCACGCTATCCAAACTGATCAGATAATACCATACATTGATACAATCAAGCCAAGCTCAAGGACAATAGGTAGAGTCAAGGGGAAGATACAGAGTGCAGAATATAGTTCTCAGCATTGTAGCGCATCAGTTCCAGAGACAAAGTCCAATGTCCGCAATGGGGTAGAGGCGAATCGGTCAGTATCCTAGCTTATGGAAGGACCATTCAGAAGCCTAATAACAGAGGGGAAGAAGCTGTTTCTGAGCCTGGTGGTGAGTGCTTTCCGCTGTGTTAATCCTGCACTTTGCTGTAAAAATCATAAAGCCATACAGCACCGAAATAGGGCCCTTGTCCCAACTCGATTGTGCCGGCCAAAATGCCCTATCTAAGCTAGTCCCCCTTACCTGCGTTTGGCCCATATCCCTCTCAAGTTTCAGTTCAGTTTTAGTTTATTATCATGTCTGCCGAAGAACAGTGAAAAGCTTTTGTTACATGCTAACCAGCCAGCGGAAAGACAATATCTGATTTCCATCAAGCCATTCACATGATAAGGAAATAATGTCTAGTGCAAGATAAAGCCAGTAAAGTCTGATCAAAGATAGTCCAAAGGTCACCCATGAGGTAGATTGTAGTTTCCTATCCATGCACCTGTCCAAATGTCTGTTAAATGTTGTTATAGTACCTGCCTCAACTACCACCTCCGGCAGCACTGTGATGAATGTTTCTTTTGTTTGGTGTTAGTTTATGATTGTATGTGTTATTGCATTTTTATTGATTATTCTTATTGGTCTTATTGTTGAACTGCGGGTAATTTTTCATTTCACTACACATTTATGTGTTATGTGACAAATAAACGACTATTGACTATTGACACCTTACCACCCTCTGTGTGGAAAAAGTTGCCCCTCAGGTTCATATTAAGCCTTTCTCCTCTCACCTTAAACCGATGTCCTCTGGATCTTGATTCCCCTGCCCTGGATTTTTACAAAACCTCTCCATTCAGCCTATTAATTCCCCTCATGATTTTATACACCTCTGTAAGATCCTTGGTCTCCTGCAATCCAAGTAATAAAGTCCTACCCTGCCCAACCTCTCCCTGTATCTCAGGCCCTCGAGTCCTGGCAACATCCTTGTAAATCATCTTTGCACTTTTTCCATCTTACTGACATCATCTTTCCAACAGGATGATCAAAACTGAAAACAGCCTCACTAGCGTCTTGTACAACTGTAACATAACATCACAATGCAAGGTTCCAGCATCGGCAATTCCTTGTGTCTACAACCTAATCAAAGTCCTGCAACATGACTTTCTGGTTCTTGTACTCGATGCCTGATCTTTAGACTTTAGAGATAGCACAGAAACAGGGTCTTGGGTCCATCGAGTCTGTGCCGACCAGCATTCACCCCGTACGCCATCACTATCAAACACACTAGGGCCAATTTACAATTTTACCGAAGCCAATTAACCTACAAACCTGCACGTCTTTGGGATGTGGGAGGAAGCCGGAGCACACAGAGAAAACCCACGCAGTCGCAGGGAGAACATGCAAACTCCGCATAGACAGCACCCGTAGTCAGGATCAAACCCGGCTCTCTGGCGCTGTAAGGCAGCAACTCCACCACTGCGTCACCGCGCCACACTGCTGCCTCCCATATCCGGACTGCCCCCTTCACAAGTGCAGGTGGACCCTGGTTCTTCATAACACCTGGTGTGGGGCGCAGAGAGGATGTCCCGATATCCCAGGCAGCTGCCCATCCTCAGAGTGGCTAAAATCCCAACGTCCTTGGTGCCGTGACTGATTGCCTCCCACAGAGCTGCAAAAGGAATCGCAGACAGCCAGCCACAGGTTAGAAGAGCAGTAGGCAGAGTGTAAATCTTACAGCGCGTCCATTTTTAGACCCGTATCTGATTCCCTGAGCCATATTTTTAAACGCAGCATTTGAACTTATTTCAGATAACAAAGAGTTGATGAGAGTTTGTAGACACAAGAGACTGCAGATTCTGGGATCTGCAGCAAAGAAAGGAAGGCAACTGGAGGGACTCAGCGAGTCAGGTAGCATCTGTGGAAGGTAGACACAAAGTGCTGGAGTAACTCGGTGGGTCAGGCAGCATCTGTGGAAGGTAGACACAAAGTGCTGGAGTAACTCAGTGGGTCAGGCAGCATCTGTGGAAGGTAGACACAAAGTGCTGCAGTAATTCAGTGGGTCAGGCAGCATCTGTGGAGGGTAGACACACAGTGCTGGAGTTACTTAGTGGGTCGGGTAGCATCTCTGGCTCAGTCTGTAGAAGGGTTCAGACCGGAAACATCACCCATCCTTTTTCTCCAGAGATGCTGCCTGACCCGCAGTCACCCCAGCATTTTTTGTCTATTTTCGGTATAAACCAGTTGTGTAGGAAAATAACTGCAAAATGCTGAAACGAAGATATCACAAAATGCTGGAGTAACTCAGCAGGTCAGGCAGCATCTAGGAGAGAGGGAATAGGTGAAGTTTCGGGTCTGAAGACGGGTCTCGACTCGAAATGTCACCCATTCCCTCTCTCCTAGATGCTGCCTGACCTGCTGAGTTACTCCAGCATTTTGTGATACCTTCGGTATAAACCAGCATCTGCAGTTCCTTCCCACAGCTTTTGTGGAGGTAATGGCTAGATGATATTTTGGGTGGGGACCCTTCCTCTCGGTCTGTGTCCACCCCATGCCCCGGACTTACATGACGGGGCGGTGTAGAGGAGGATCTAAGAGGGAAACACAAGGAACTGCACATGCTAGTTTTCAAAAAGAAGACACAAAGTGCTGCTATAGCTCAGCATCTCTGGAGAACATGGACAGATGGCATTTCGAGTCTGAAGAAGGGTCCCAATCCAAAATATCACCTATCCATGTTCTCCGGAGATATTGCCTGACCTGCTGGGTTACTCCAGCACTTTGTGTCCTCTTTTTAAACTAATCTAACCTGATTTGGTTTATATAAATTGTTTATTAAAACCCATTTCAAAAGTATGATATGCAAAGGAAAATATTACTAGTACACCTGCAGAGTTGATAGATTTTGGGGAGCATATTGACCATAAACCAAGGCCTGGACATTAGTGTATGTCTGGAGCCAGTATGCTTCTCTACAAAGCCTTTCTTCATTCACCTCCCGATATTCCCACTTCACACAACTCAAACACTGCTCACTCTTGTAACTTTTCCATGACTTATTCCTGGAATTAAATCCCAAAAAAGTGACAGTCCCTGGTCTCCATCCAGTAAGTTCATCAAACCTGTCACGGAAGTGGAAAGCATTACTTGAGATTTTCCACACAATATTGAGGTAGGGTGACTAATGTTTAGCTTATTGTCACTTGTTCCGAGGTACAGTGAAAAGCTTTTTGTTGCATGCTAACCAGTTAGCAGGAAAGACTGTACATGATTGCAATCGAACCGTCCACCGTCTACAGATGTAGGCTAAAGGGAATAGGCAACAGATCTGAGAGGAGATTTAGTTAGAGTAAGAAATGCTGTTGTTGAAGTAGAGGTTTAAAAGGGTTTAATCGATCACCCGTTCACACAAATTCTATGTTATCCCACTTTCTCATCCACTCCCTACACACCAGTGGCAATTTGCAGAGGGCACATCTGGGATATGGGAGGAAACCCGCACGTCTTTGGGATGTGGGTGGAAACCGGGTCACCCGGAGGAAACCCACGCGGTCACAGGGAGAATGTGCAAACTCCACCTGCAAAGAGCGCACCTGAGGTCAGGATCCAACTCTGGGTCTCTGGCGCTGTGAGGCAGCAGCTCTACCCGCTGTGCCACTGTGCCGCCCTGTGTTGGGGAGGGAGTTCCATGGTTCAGGCCGGCAGGAACGGCGATACTTGCACTACTGTGCCACACAAACATGTGCAGAATGTTAGACTGCTTTATCACTGTTTGTGTCCATTGAGCTTCCAAGGTGAAGGTTCACTGACCTAAAATAATTCTGGTTCACAGCCCGAACCAGGGGGTCACAGTTTAAGAATAAGGGGAAGGCCATTTAGAACGGAGATAAGGAAAAACGTTTTCACTCAAAGAGTTGTAAATCTGTGGAATTCTCTGCCTCAGAAGGCAGTGGAGGCCGATTCTCTGGATGCTTTCAAGAGAGAGTTAGATAGAGCTCTTAATGATAGCGGAGTCAGGGGGTATGGGGAGAAGGCAGGAACGGGGTACTGATTGAGAATGATCAGCCATGATCACATTAAATGGTGGTGCTGGCTCAAAGGGCCGAATGGCCTACTACTGCACCTATTGTCTATTGATTTTTATGGCCTGACTTGCTGCATATTTCCAGCACTTTCCGTTTTGATTAAGTCATTGCAGCAGGTTTACCTGGAAATATTTTGTAAAGATTCTCTTGACAGGTTTTTGGCCTGAGGTTGCATTGCCTTTCCACAGTGAGGGCACTGTTACCAGACCCTCTCCCTACCCTGGGGAATGTGTGGCAGGTTATATAGAGGGACACAAAAAGTCGGAGTAACTCAGCGGGACAGGCAGCATCTCCGGAGAGAAGGAATGGGTGACGTTTCGGGTTGAGACCCTTCTTCAGACCCGAAACCTCACCCATTCCTTCTCTCCAGAGATGCTGAGTTACTCCAGCTTTTTGTGTCCATCTTCGGTTTAAACCAGCATCTGTAGTTCCTTCTTACATGCAATAGAGGGACCTTTATTCTGAGTCTGACCTGTGCCAGCAGGTTAGGTTGCGTGGGCCCAGGGCCAACGATTTGGTTGCACGGTTCCTTTGAGGTGGTGTTAACACATCTTGTAACTTTGCTAATGGGTGCTACACAAATGCAAGGCAGATATACATAGTACAGCACAGGAACAGGCCCTTCGGCACAAAATGTCCGTGCCAAAGATGCTGCCGTTAAGTTAATCTCCTCTGCCTGCACATGATCCACGTCCCTCCATTCATTGCATATCCATGTGCCTATCTAAAAGCCTCCTAAACGCCACTATCGTATCTGCCACTGTCGTATCTGCATTCCAGGCACCCACCACCCTCTGTGTAAAACATCTTGCCCCACACACCTCCTTTAAACTTTGCCCTCTCGCCTGTACATTTTGACATCTCCACCCTAAGAGAAAAGGTTCTGATTGTCCACCCAATGTGCACCCTCATAATTTTTTATATACTTCTTTCAGGACTCCCCTCAGCCGCTGATACTCCAACATATTTGTGGTCACCTGTAGCATAGAGAAATTTAATGGACACAAACAATGATAATTAAACAACAAAACTTCTTAAAGCGGCACGGTGGCGCAGCGGTAGAGTTGCTGCCTTACAGCGAATGCAGCGCCGGAGACTCAGGTTCGATCCTGACTACGGGCGCAGTCTGTACGAAGTTTGTACGTTCTCCCCGTGACCTGCGTGGGTTTTCTCCGAGATCTTCGGTTTCCTCCCACACTCCAAAGACGTACAGGTATGTAGGTTAATTGGCTGGGAAAATGTAAAGAAAATTGTCCCTAGTGGGTGTAGGATAGTGTTAGTGTGCAGGGATCGCTGGGCAGCACGGACCCGGTGGGCTGAAGGGCCTGTTTCTGCGCTGTATCTCTAAATCTAAAAAAAAATATTTTTAAAAAAATCTTTATTCCTGAACAGGTAGAGCCCCACTGAAAAGCTGGGCCGTTTTTACAGCATTATGAGCCCCCGGGCAAAGCAGTGTACTGGGGCCCCTACCGTTACTCTCCCCCACCCCCCTTTCCCTACCAGCCCCCCTGTCGTGCCAGCGAAAAGCACTTACCGAAAAGCACTTAGCGATGGACTTAGGGTGCTACATTGTTGCGAAAAGCACTTACAGATCGCTGTGAGAAGCACTTAGTGACCGAAAATGTTGCGAAAAAAGCACTTATTGAACCTACATTTTTAAAGTAGTATTTATTTATTGCAAGTCACTTAACATACACAGATCAGCATGGGGCCCCTATGCTCGTGGACCCCCGGGCAAGTGCCCATCAGGCCCATGCGTTAAGACGGCCCTGCTGAAAAGTAACCGTTAACATAAGAAACTGCAGATGCTGGCTTACAAAAAAAGACACAAAGTGTTGGGGAGTAACTCAGTGAGTCAGGCAGCATCTCTGGAGAACGTGGTTAGGCGACGTTTTGGATCAGGACCCAGTTTCAGATTGTTCTCTTTTCACTGTCTCACACTTTCTGTCTTTTCATCTCTGTTCTTCGTCCATCCATCTCCCTATCAGACCCTCCGCTCACCAGTATCAACCTAACACCTGCCTGCCCCTCTTCCAGCGGTCGACTCCCCTTCCCTACAATCAGTCTGAAGAAGGGTCCCAACATGAAACATCACCTATCCCTGTTCTCCAGAGGTTCTGCCTAACCCGCTGAATTACTCCAGCACTTTGTGTCTTTTCAAGTAATTGTTTCCACTCCTCAGACTGGGGCAATAAATTCACTGCTTTGTTGGACAAAACGATGAATGCCTTTTTTTCTGGGACTGAACAGGAGATTGGAGGCTGGATTTAGGAACAGCTGAATAAAGGAGAGGGATTCAGAGGAAATTCCTAAGCTCAGAGGCCAGGTTCCTGAAGGTACAACCACAACATTGACGTTTTATAGAACTTGGGTTCGGAAACATTTGGAGAATTGTGTGCAGTTCTGTACATCCCATTACTGGAAGGATGTGGAGCTGGTGCAAAGGAGGTTTACCAGAATGTTGCCTGGATTAGAGTGTGTTTGCTACAGGGAGAAGTGGGACAGACTTGGATTGTTTTCCCTGTCCTCGGGAGTCCGAAGACAGCTTTTACAGGGGAAGAGGTGGGATGGGGCCACGGTGAGCAGCTGTAGCCACTGGCGTGACTTGCTTCCTGTGTATCACGGCGCCTTGTACCCACCAGGAATTGCCTCCTAACAGCTGCACGTAAGGTCAATCACCCCAAAGCTATCCCTCAAATCCCTAGTGTCCCGCCCTGGTTTTATTTTTATTTCATATTTCATATTTCAGATACAGCGCGGAAACAGGCCTTTTCGGCCCACCAAGTCCGCGCCGCCCAGCGATCCCCGCACACTAACACTATCCTACACACACTAGGGACAATTTTTACATTTACCCAGTCAATTAACCTACATACCTGTTGTATGTCTTTGGAGTGTGGGAGGAAACCGAAGATCTCGGAGAAAACCCACGCAGGTCACAGGGAGAACGTACAAACTCCTTACAGTACAGCGCCCGTAGTCAGGATCGAACCTGAGTCTCCGGCGCTGCATTCGCTGTAAAGCAGCAACTCTACCGCTGCGCCACCGTGCCGCCACCCTGTAACCCTGCCGACATTCCAGCATCTCACATCGATATCCCTCTCTGACCTATTTGTCGATATTGAACCTGGTCACTTGCTAACAGCACCCAAAGGACCATGCCTGCCTCTCCTCTGCCTCTCACCTTAGGTACCTAAGGTACAGTGAAAAGCTATGATTTACAGGCTATCTAAAACAGATCAGATATACCATACACATGTACAATCAAGCCAAGTTTCAGTGCAGTTTCAGTTTTAGTTTATTGTCCCGTGTACCGAGGTACAGTGAAAAGCTTTTGTTGTGTGCTAACCAGTCAACGGAAATACAATATTGATTACAATAAAGCTATTCACAGTGTACAGATACATGATAAGGAAATAACATTTAGTGCAAGGTAAAACCAGTAAAGCCCGATCAAAGATAGTCCAATTTATCGCCATTGATGTAGATAGTAGTTCAGGACTGCTCTCTCGTTGCGGTAGGATGGTTCAGTTGCCTGATAACAGCAGGAACGAAAATGTCCCTGAATCTGGAGGTGTGGTGTAGAGCAAAGGGGAAGATGCAAAAATCTGCACGTCCTTGGGATGTGGGAGGAAACCGGAGCAAGCCCATGCGATCACATAGAGTTTGAGTTTAGATTATTGTCACGTGTACTGATGTACAGTGAAAAGCTTTTGTTGTGTGCCAACCAGTCGGCGGATTGACAACACAAGATTACAATTGAGCCATTCACAATTCAGAAGGTGCAAACTCTGTGCAGACAGCACCTATAGTCAGGATGGGACCCGGGTCTCTAGCGCTGTGAGGCAGCAACTCTACCGCTGCGCCGCCTTGCCTCCCTTGCCACTCTACCTGCTGCTGGCTTGCGGTGCCCCTCTGACTGGTCTGTCAAATGGTGAGAGCTGACCCAACATTGCAGTCAAGGATCTGCGTGGTGGGACTGGTCTAACCAGGGACATGCCCCAAGGGGCTGGGCTTGTTGGTGGCTGCATCGTGCCATTCTGTTATCTGTTTATGCCTCCATTGCCTTGCTTTTGTGCCTTAATCTTCACATCTGAAGATGTGATTGTGCCACACACTTTTCTTTCTGTTCTTTAGACTGAAGGGCGATCCTTAAACTTGTCCTTCTAGAGGTCTCTATCTTTTAGACACAAAGTGCTGGAATATCTCAGCGGGTCAGGCAGCATCTCTGGAGAACATGGATAGGTGACATTTTGGGTTGGGCCCTTCAGACCGATTGTGGGGGGTATGGGGGTGGGGGTGGTACTGGACGGAAAAAAAGACAAATCTAAATCTAGTGGGTGAGTCCAGCACCACAGGCCAAAGGATCAATAAAAGGACGTACCTTTAGGAAGGATATGGGGAGGAATTTCTTTAGTCGAAGGGTGGTGAATCTGTGGAATTCATTGCGACCGATGGCTGTGGAGGCCAATACAGTGGATATTTTTAAGGTGGAGATTGACAGATTCTTGATTCGTATGGGATTCAATGGTTATGGGGAGAAGGCAGGAAAATGGGGTTGAAAGGGAACAATAGACCAGCCATGATTGAATGGCGGAGTAGACGGTGGGGTGAATGGCTTAATTCTGCTCCTATAACTTATGAAATCGGGGCCGGCAAGAGATTCCCTCAAACAGGGAGGTTCCCTGATGGGCTGATAGTAGACCAGGGATGGTGTGATCCCAAGAGGGATGCATTGTTGCAAACTGTGGAACTGGTTACTCCCGCACTTTGTGTCTCCTTCTGTTACCCGTTTGGTTGAAGATTGCAATGAAACATCTGTTCTTCATCCATTCCCAGTCCTTTCAGAATCGCTAAACGGAACGCTGTAAGCACTGTTGATGTTGGTTTGAAAGTCCACCACAAGGATTGGCCAAAGCCTTTGGAGCCAAGCTCAACATGGTCTGTGGTCTCAGCTGAATCGCGCACATACTGACTGCTTTGTTTTCTGTTGACTCTCCTGAGATAGACAGTGCCTCAGTGCAAAGCCTCTGCCCCGACATTGGAGAGCTGGTGGGACAGACCAGGTTCTGGCACGGGAAGGACTACTGCAACTTCGTCTACAAGGACTGGGTCCAACTGGATAAGCCTTTCGACGGTGAGTGAAACCTCAGCAGAGGGCGAATAATCTTCCCACCACTGCTTACTGCTCTGTGTCCTAACATGGCCCCATCCTGTCTGCCCACTCCCCATTCACCCTACGACTTGCCTCCATGGCACACTTTGCACGTGTTTTAGTTTTCTGGTTTAGTTTACATGTTAACAATCTGGATGATGGAATTGATGGCTTTGTGTGCACTTTGGTAGAAGGAATAAAGAATCACACAGTGTGTTAACAGGCTCTTCTACCCAACGTTGCCCACACCAACCAATGTGCCCCATCTACACTAGTCCCAACTGCCCACGTTTGATTTCCCTCTAAATCTATCCAATGCATGTCCCTGTCTAAATGCTTCTTAAACGTTGCGATCATACTTGCCTCAACTACCTCCTCCGGCAGCCTGTTCCACATAGCTCCCACCCTCTGTAAAAAAAAAAAAAAAATTACCCCTCAAGTTCCTATTAAATCTTTCCCCCCTCACCTTAAACTATGCCCTATGGTTCTCAATTCCCTTACTCTGGCCAAAAGACTCTGTTTACCGAGATACAGTGAAACGATTTTTGTTGTATGCTATCGAATCAGTGAAAAGACTATACATGATTACAATCAAGCCGTCCACAGTGGACAGGTACAGGATAAAGGGGATAACGTTTAGTGCAAGATGTGATCCAGTAAAGTCTGATTGTCAGAGAGTCTACAATTAAGTAGTTGGTAGGTCAGGGCTGCTCTCGAGTAAGCGATGTAGATGGAGTCAATGGAAGGGAGGTTGGTTTGTGTGATGGTCTGGGCTACGTCCATCATTGAGTTTACAGATCTGTAAACTTATTATTATGAGACCAGCTAGATTTCTCAACTCACTGGGTTACTAGTCCTGTAAGAAAATAACTGCAGATGCTGGTACGAATCGAAGGTATTTATTTCACAAAATGCTGGAATAACTCAGCAGGTCAGGCAGCATCTCAGGAGAGAAGGAATGGGTGACGTTTCGGGTCGAGACCCTTCTTCAGACTAGTTACTAGTTATTAGGGTTACTAGTCCTAATCGGTCCACTGGGTAACTAGGTCTGCTGATTGCCAGGTTTAGTTTAGAGATGCAACAAGGAAACGGGCCCTTCGGCCCACCGATCACCTTTAGACTAGTTCTATCCCACACACTAGGGACAGTATACAGAAGCCAATTAACTTACAAACCCACACGTCTTGGGCATGTGGGAGGAAATCGGAGCACCATGGGTTCACAGGGCAAACGTGCAACCTCCACACAGAGGGCAGTGTGTTGGGGGAGGTCCGTACCTGTGATGGACTGGGCAGTGTGGGGTGGGGGAGGTCCGTACCTGTGATGGACTGGGCAGTGTGGGGTGGGGGAGGTCCGTACCTGTGATGGACTGGGCAGTGTGGGGTGGGGGAGGTCCGTACCTGTGATGGACTGGGCAGTGTGGGGTGGGGGAGGTCCGTACCTGTGATGGACTCTCCGTGGTCTCCCTGACCCCTGGGGGTTTGTGATGAGTGATGGGGCCACAGCTTGTGCTCAGTCCCAGGGGTCTAACCTTCCTCTGCTCCCACAGATTTCATCGACCGCTACACCATGCCCAGGATGCCCTGGCACGACATTGCGGCGGTGGTTCACGGCAAGGCTGCCCGCAACCTGGCACGGCACTTCATCCAACGCTGGAACTTCACCAAGGTAACCCCCCCCCCCCCCACACAACCACAGCCCACCCTCCCAACCACAGCCCACCCCTCACCCCCAACCTTCCCCTCCCAATCCCCACCCCTCCCCTCCCTGCCCATCCACCGTAACCGCACTTCATCCAATGCTGGAACTTCACAAAGGTAACCCCCCCTCCAAGCCACACCCTTCCCTCCCAACCACAGCCCACCCCTCCCTCAACCTCCCCCTCCCCCTCCCTACCCCCACCCGTCGCCCACCCCTCCCCTCCCTCCCCATCCACCATAACCTGGCACGGTACTTCATCCAACGCTGGAACTTCACCAAGGTAACCCCCCCCCCCTCAACCGCAGCCCACCGCACACCCCCAACCTCCCCCTCCGCACACCCCCAATCTCCCCCTCCCAAACCCCTCCCCTCCCAACCGCAGCCCACCCTCCCAACCACAGCTTATCCCCAACCTCCCCCTCCCAAGCCCCACCCCTCACCCCCAAACTCCCCCTCCCAACTCCCCCCTCCCCTCCCTCCCTACCTACCCACCAGAGTCAGGGGGTATGGGGAGAAGGCAGGAACGGGGTACTGATTGAGAATGATCAGCCATTATCACATTGAATGGCGGTGCCGAATGGCCTCCTCCTGCACCTATTGTCTATTTATTGTCTATTGTAACCTGGTGCAGCACTTCCAATGCTGGAACTTCACCAAGATGACCCTCCCCGTTCAACGGTCCTAGCCCCCCCCCCCCCCACCCAGCCACAACTCTCCCCTCCCCCCCAACCACCCCCCCCCCCCCCCCTCCACTCCCCCATCCCACCTTTCCCTATCCAGTGTAAAGCAGTGTGGCACTTTATCCCACACTGGAACTTCTCCAGCTCTCCAGCTCTACGCCCCACCCTCCCTCCCTCCCAACCACAGTCCTCCCCTTTCTTCCCAACTCACACCCCCCCCCACCCAACCTCCATCCCTCCCCTCCTTCCCCACTCTCACCCCAAATGTCGTCTGACCATTTCCCTCCACAGTTGCTGCTTGACCCACCAAGTTCCTCCAGCACTTTGTGTTTGCTGAAGATTCCAGCATCTGCAGCTCCATGTGCTTCCGTTTTGCCGGCCCAAGTGATGTGTCCCCGCCTGTCTTTTTCCGTCTACAGATTGTCAAATCCAAGTATCGGCCGGTGTCGTACCCGTACCTCCTGCCCAAGAGCATGTCCACTGCCAGCGAGCTGACGTACCTGGTGCCGGGATCCGTGGCAGCGCGGGTACAGGTCTGTCCTCCCCGAACTCACCGGCTCACCGCCTCTCACCGGCTCTCACCACCTCACCAGCTCACTGCCTCACCAGCTCACCGCTCTTTCCCGGGGTCCCGGGCTGCGATTTGCAGCAGGGTTTGCGTGCCAGCTTCAGGGAAGATTGGGGGGACATTGCCGGGAAGAGGTATTCACAGACGTAGGTCTGTCGCTGTACAACACTGAGGTATAGTGCTGCTGGGTTGGGGTTTGTCGCTGTATAACACTGGGGTACAGTACTGGTGGGGATGTGTCTCTCGCTGTATAACACTGGGGTACAGTACCAGTGGGGACGGGTCAGTCACTGTATAACACTGGGGTACAGTACCAGTGGGGACGGGTCAGTCACTGTATAACACTGGGGTACAGGTCCAATAACAGAGGGAGAGAAGCTGTTCCTCAGTCAGGTGATGCGCTCTTTCAAGCTGTTGTCCCTTCAGTCTGAGGGGAGTGGGGAGGACGAGGAATGACCGGGGTGCGACATGTCTTTAGTTATGTTGGCTGCTTTCCCGGGGCAGCGTGAGGTGTAGATGGAGTCGATGGCGGGGTGTCTGGTCTGTGGGATGGACTGGGCTGCATTCACAAACCTCAGTGATTTCTTGCGGCCTTGGGCAGAGCTGTTCCCAAAACAAGCTGCATTATACCGTGCATCTGTAGAGTTGCATTTGTTCCCCCCATTGTGCAGCCGTGGAGCACGCTCTGCATTATTGGCCCTAACACGCTCCATTCCTCTCGCTGTGTTGCAGGTGCTGAGGTCGGCTGCAGACTGGTCCTGTGGCATTAAGTATCACGAGGAATCCATTCACCAGGCGTACATGCACGTGATTGAAAACAGCCAGCACTACATCTACATCGAGGTGGGTTGCAGAATTTCCTGGGGTCCATGTTTACCGTCACTGCGACCTAACCACCCCCTGTCCGCCCGGACCATCGCTCTCGCCCCTCGCCACTGCTAGATGTCCAGCTCACTGAAGATCTCCTCTTGGTCAGGAGGAATCGTGCACAATGGGCAGCACAATGGCACAGTGGTTGGGGTCACTGCCTCACTGCTCCAGAGACCCGTGCTCAATCCAGACTCCGCTGTTGTCTGTACACAGTTTGTACATTCTCCCTGTGACTGCATGGGTTTTCTCCGGGTGCTCCGGTTTCCTCTCGTATCCCAAAGAACTGCTGGTCTGTAGGTTGATTGCCTTTGGTAAAATTGCCTAGTACGTAGGATAATGCCAGTGTGCAGATGTTGCTGATCAGCACGGACTCAGTGGGCCGAAGGGCCACATTCCAAGGACATGCGGGTTTGCAGAATAATTGACCCTCTGTAAATTGTTCCTAGTGTGTAGGATAAAACTAGTGTACGCTGGTCGGCGTGGACTAGGTGGGCCGACAGGCCTTTGTTTCAACGCTGTATCTCTAAAACTAAGAACTTAAACTAATGTAAAGTACAGCGCCCTACTCCGTATCCACTGCTAGCACCCAATGGTGTATCACATGCACTGTTACAGTGGAGACAGTGTCATTGCCTGCACAGTCTCTGCAGCCAGAAATGCCTCTTCTCTGCTTCTAACACTGACCTTCGTGTAAAGTGTGTATACGCCACAAATTCAATGTGCACACAGTGGCCATATCCACAGCTGCTGCCTCGTAGCACCAGAACCCTGGATTCAATCCTGACCTTGGCTGCTGTCTTTGTGGAGTTTGCATGTTCTGCCTGTGGCCTAATGGGCTTCAATCAATAAATATATCTGGATTTGGGGAGAGGAGGTGGGATGAGGAATATCAGGCCGAGTTATTTGGTACAGAGGGCGTGCGAGTCAATGATAGACAGCGTGGTGTAGAAACCAAGGACTGTAGATAGACACAAAAAGCTGGAGTAATTCAGCGGGAAAAGCAGCGTCTCTGGAGCGAAGGAATGGGTGACGTTTGGGCTCGAGACCCCTTCTTGGATGCTGGTTTATACCAAAGATCCAAAGATAGACACAAAGTGCTGGATAACTCAACGGGTCAAGCAGCATCTCTGGAGATAAAGGATAGCAGTGTGAAGAAGATGGGTCCTGACCCAAAACGTCACCTATCCATGGTGTCTAGAGGTGCTGCCTGAGCCACCAGAGTCTGCCTCTGGCAGAGGCAATGAAGGGAGGTTGACAATGACTGTGTGCTCATCAAACCTGTCCCTTGTTCTCTCCAGAACCAGTTCTTTATCAGCTGTGCGGACAATAAGAATGTCTTCAATGGGATTGGCGACGCCATTGTCAACCGGATTCTGAAGGCCTACAGGTAACGTTTGAGGACATTTCTTCACACTGTGTAGCTAACACCCCAACGGCATGAGTGTGTTCTCCCGGTTGCCATCCATTGCAACGCCCCTTCGCATTCCCACTGACTTTTCTGTCCTGTGCCTCCATTGTCCGAGTGAGGCCATACGCAAAACTCATCTTTCGCTTAACTTTAGATAGTTCCTCCATCCCTCTCTTCCCCTCCCCCTTCCAAGTTCTCCCTCTATCTTCCTGCTTCCACCTATATCCTTCCTTTGTCCCACCCCCCCTGACATCAGTCTGAAGAAGGGTCTCGACCCGAAACCGTCACCCATTCCTTCTCTCCTGAGATGCTGCCTGACCTGTTGAGTTACTCCAGCATTTTGTGAAATAAATACCTTCGATTTGTACCAGCATCTGCAGTTATTTTCTTACATCATCTTTCGCTTGGGTGGCTTACAACCCAGCTGTATGAACATTGAATCCTCGAACTTTAGGTAACTTCTACTCTCACTCCCCTCCCCTCCCCCCTCCTCCCTTCCTGCACTCTAGTCATTTTACCAGTTCCGCAGTTCTCCACAATGTTTCCCTCTTGAGATCACACCCTCCCAAGCCAACAATGGACCTATCAGGCACCACCCTGCCTGAGGTCATTTGTGGCCGGCCCCGAGTTGTCCTGGTCTTTCCCCCCCTCCAACTCTTCGCTCTCCCCCCCTCCCCACCCCCACCCCAATTTTCTGTCAGAAGAAGGGTCCTGACCCGAAACGTCACCCATCCTTTTTGTTCAGAGATGCTGCCTGACCCGTTGACTCACTCACAGTGCTTTGTGTCTATCTCTCTAATGAGAGGCATAGACAAGTAGACAGTCAGAACGTTTACACCAGTGTGGAAATGTCCAATCTTTTAAATGCCACTAATGTACCTGCCTCCACCACCACCTGCGCAGAGCGTTCCTGGTACCCACCACTCTCTGTGTAGAAAACGTCCCACACACCTCCTTTAAGCTTTGCCCCTCTCACCTCACAGCTATTCCCTCTGGCATTTTATTTCATTCCCCTTATCTTCTTACCTTTTTTTCCTCTCGCCTTTGCCCAACCATCTTCCAATCAAACATCCCCCTCTCCCATCCCCTCACTTGTATCCACCTATCACTCCAAGGCTTTGTCCCATCCCGGAGAATGTTTTACACGGAGGGTGGTGGGTGCCTGGGACGCGCTGCCGGGGGGTGGCGGTGGGGGGATATATAGGCACACGGATACGCAGGGAATGGAGGGATATGGATCGTGTACAGGTAAAGGAGATTAGTTTAATTTGGCATCGTGTTGAGCATAGATAATGTAAGCTGTAATATTCTATGTTCTCAGAGTTCCAATGAATCGACCCCCAGAGGAAAAATATTCACCTCATCTCTGCCTTAGTTGGGTGACCACCCCCCCCTCCCCCCCACCCCCCCCAGTGGGCCCCTCTCTCGATTCTGTGCTGACGGAAACCTCTCTCCCAAGATCACCCCCTCCTAAAACCCTCCTAAAACTTTGCAGGGTCTTGGGTTCAATTTCTCTTTGATCCTTCTGGCGTACAAGACCATAAGACATTGGAGCAGAATTAGACCATTTGGCCCATCGAGTACCGTACCATTCAATCATGGCTACTCTATCTTCCCCTCTCAACCCCATTCTCCTGCCTTCTCCCCTTAACCCCTGGCACCCGTACTAATCAAGAACATGACAATCTCTGCTTTAAAAATACCCAATGACTTGGTCTCCCCCACCGTCTGTGGCAATGAAGTCCACAGATTCACCACCCTCTGGCTAAAGAGATTCCTTCTCATCTCCATTCTAAAGGTACGTCCTTTTATTCTGAGGCTGTGCCCTCTGGTCCTAGACTCTCCCGCTAGTGGAAACATCCTCTCCACATCCTCTCTATCCAGGCCTTTCACTATTTGGTAAGTTTCAATGAGGTCCCCCCTCGTCCTCCTAAACTCCAGTGAGTACAGGCCCAGAGCTGTCAAAAGCTCATCATACGTTAATTCAATCATCCCCGGGGATCATTCTTGTAAACTTCCTCTGGACCCTCTCTAACGCCAGCACACCCCTCCTCAGAAACGGGGCCCAAAACTGCTCACAATATTTCAAATGTGGCCTCACCAGTGCCTTATAAAGCCTCAGCATTACATAAGATAGACACAGAATGCTGGAGTAACTTAGCGGTCAAGCAGAATCTCTGGAGAAAAGGAATAGGTGGCACTTCGGGTTGGAACCATTCTTCAGGCTCTGAAGTGTGAAGAAGGGTCTCGACCCGAAATGTCATGTATTCCTTTTCTCCAGAGAATCTGCCTGACCCACTGAGTTACTCCAGCATTTTGTGTCTATTTTCGGTACGAACCAGCATCTGTAGTTCCTTCCCCCACTCTCAGCGTTACATACTTGCTGTTATATTCTAGTCCCTTCAAAATGAATGCTATGATTTTTTTAAAGGTGCAACTTGTCAGTTTGGCTTTAAGAGCAGAGTTGCACTTCATAGCCAGGAGTTGGAGGCTGTAGTTGGACCTTTGGGCTGTTATTCTTTATCTTCCTGTGCCACTGGCTTTAATCAGACCGCACCGTCCCACACTGAGATGGTATCGCTCTGTACAGTGGAGTGGGGCTGCTGATGTGATGTGGACAAGGACCCAGATGTGCTGTTCACCACTGCCCCCAGCAGGTACAGGGAGTCATAGCAGCGGTGTTGGCAATTAACAGGAGACACCAGGAACTGAAGAAGCTGGAGTCTTGAGCAAAACACAAAGTGCTGGAGGAACTCAGCAGGTCAGGCAGCATCTGTGGAGGGAAATTTACAGCGAGTCAGGCAGCGTCTGTGGATAGGTGATGGTTCAGGTCGGGACCCATATTCGGGCTGTTGGAATCAAGACACAAAGTGCTGAAGTTACTCAGTGGGTCAGGCAGCATCCCTGGAGAACATTGACAGGCGACGTTTCGGGTAGGGACCCTTCTTCAGTCCCGTTGAGTTACTCCAGCACTTTGTGCCCTTTTTTTGCAAGCCAGCGTTTGCAGTTCCTTGATTCTACATTCAGATTGATGGAGTGGGGGGAGGAAGTGCGAAAGAGAGGTGAGGGCAGGGCAAAGCCTGGCGAGTGATAGGTGGACACAGGCGCGGGGGGTAGGTGTGATTGGTAGATGGGTGGAGTAAGTGACAAAGACTGGAGATGAAAAGGAGACAAAAAAAGGTGTCAGATAAGGAGAGAAGAGGAGGAGTGAAATGTAAAGCCAGAGGAAGGGATATTGGAGGAAAGAAACAGTGAGGGTCTCTCTGTTCATTTCTAGAATGCTATTTCCAAGTCCCTTTCTTTCTTTGCACAGGGAGAAGCAGCGTTACCGGGTCTACCTGGTCACTCCCTTGATGCCGGGATTTGAAGGTGACATTAAGACGGGAGGAGGGGCGGCGATTCAGACTGTGATGCACTTCAACTACAGGTAGATCCTGCCTCCTGCGCTCCAAGGAATAAAGTCCCAGCCTGTCCAGCCTCTCCCGCCCTCCGAGCCAATGATGAATCTTTATTGTCACATGTCCCCGGGTGCAGTGAAATGCTTTGTTTTACGCACAACCCAGTAAAAACACACAGCGGACCTCACCTCGACAGTACACAAGTGTCGCACATTTCTGCCGCTGACAAAGTTACAAAAGTTCACCTAACGGTCCAATCTTCGGATAAATATTGTAAGAAAATAACTGCAGATGCTGGTACAAATCGAAGGTATTTATTCACAAAATGCTGGAGTAACTCAGCAGGTCAGGCAGCATCTCGTTTCGGGTCGAGACCCTTATTCAGTCTGAAGAAGGGTCTCGACCCGAAACGTCGCCCATTCCTTCTCTCCTGAGATGCTGCCTGACCTGCTGAGTTACCCCAGCATTTTGTGAATAAATACCTTCTGATAAATATCCATCAGCACTCACCATCTAGAATGCGGTCCTGACCTCCCATCTACCTCATTGAACTATCTCTAATCAGACTTTATCTTTAACGTTATATCTTTGCACTAAATGGTGCACCCTTTATCCTTTTTCTGTGGTCGGCTTGAGTGTGTTCTTGTAAAGTCTTCCTTGACTGGGTAGCACGCAAACATGAAGATTTTCACTGTACCTCGGTACACGTGACAATAACAAACTAAGCTTAAATACTCATTGCAATCATGGGCAGTACCTGCTCTCTCCCCATTTCTTTAACCACCTTTTGTGCCCAGATCGGGCGGCACAGTGGAACAGCGGTACGCACAAGTGACAGTTTAATTTGGAGAACCAACGTGGAAACGGTTCCTTCGGCCCACTGTGCCGATCACCGATCGCCCGCACACTAGTCATCCTACACATCGGGGATCATTTGTGGAAGCCAATAAACCTACAAACCTGAATGTCTTTGGAGTGCGGAAAAAAACTGGAGTACCCAGAGTAAACCCGCGCGGTCCCCGGGAGAACATGCAAACTCCGTGCAGACAGCACCGGAGGTCAGGATCAACCCTGGCTCTCTGGTGCATTGAAGCAGCAGCTCCACCTGCTGCGCCACCGTGCCGCCCTGACTTGTCGAAGTAACTGGGTGTTTTGCCCCACAGAACGATCATGAGAGGGGAGCACTCCATCATCGAACGCCTGCGGAAAGAGAGTGAGTACATCGGCGGGTGTCGGCCAGGGTCAGGGTCAGGGCTGGGACCGCACCTCCACACACGGTGTAGCTGGGGGGGAAGGCAGGTGATGGGAAGCTCAGGGGGGCAGCAGCAAGAGGGAGTGTACGGTGGGGGAGCTGGGAACCCAAACCGCATCTCAGCCAAGAGACGGGCTTGCACTCAATGTTTGCAAGCTGCTGAAAACACAAGGAACTGAAGCTGCTGGAATCTGGAGCAAAGCACAAAGTGCTGGAGGATCACAGCATCTGTGGAGAGAATGAGCAGGTGACCCTTCTTCAGACTGATGGAATTGAGGGGAAATTACTGGTAAAGTGGGAGCGGGACATGGTCTGACAAGCAGATAGCTAGTTCACATCTAGCCCTCGTCACTACCTCCCCACCCCCCTCACCTGTATTCACCCATCATTTGGCTTTGTCCCACCCCCACCTCTCCTAACGGAGGGGAAGAAGCTGATCCCGAGTCTGGTGGTGCGCACTTTCAAGCTTCTGTGCCTTCTGCCTTACAAGAGCGGGAAGAAGAAGGAATGACCGGGCTGGATCAAGTCATGGGTTCATGTCATAGGAGCAGCGGCAGGCCATTCGGCCCATTGAGTCTACTCTGCCATTCAGTCATGGCTGATCTATCTTTCCCTCTAAACCCCATTCACCTGCCTTCTCCCCATAATGTTTGCCACCCTTCCCAATCAAGAATCTGTCAACCTCTGCTCTGCAATGACTTGGCCAAGACTACTCTGCGATGACTTGGCCTCCACAGCCTTCTGTGACAATGAAGTATTTCATTATTGACACAAAATACTGGGGCAACTCAGAGGGTCAGACAGCATCTCTGGGAAAAAAGGAGTAGGCGAGACCCTTCTTCAGACTGAGGCAGGGGAGAGGGAAACTAGGGGATATACAAAGAACAAATAAATGAAAGGTATGAAAAGAACAATAGACAATAGGTGCAGGAGGAGGCCATTCGGCCCTTCGAGCCAGCACCGCCATTCTATGTGATCATGGCTGATCATTCTCAATCAGTACCCCATTCCTGCCTTCTCCCCATACCCCCTGACTCCACTATCCTTAAGAGCTCTATCTAGCTCTCTTTTGAATGCATTTAGAGAATTGGCCTCCACTGCCTTCTGAGGCAGAGAATTCCACAGATTCACAACTCTGACTGAAAAAGATTTTCCTCATCTCTGTTCTAAATGGCCTACCCCTTATTCTTAAACTGTGGCGCCTGGTTCTGGACTCCCCCAACATTGGGAACATGTTTCCTGCCTCTAACGTGTCCAACCCCTTAATAATCTTATGTTTCGATAAGATCCTCTCTCATCCTTCTAAATTCCAGTGTATACAAGCCTAGTCGCTCCAGTCTTTCAACATATGACAGTCCCGCCATTCTGGGAATTAACCTAGTAAACCTACGCTCACGCCCTCAATAGCAAGAATATCCTTCCTCAAATTTGAAGACCAAAACTGCACACCGTACTCCAGGTGCGGTCTCACTAGGGCCCTGTACAACTGCAGAAGGGCCTCTTTGCTCCTATAGTCAACTCCTCTTATTATGAAGGCCAACATTCCATTGGCTTTCTTCACTGCCTGCTGTACCTGCATGCTTCCTTTCAGTGACTGATGTACTAGGACACCCAGATCGCATTGTACGTCCCCTGTTCCTAACTTGACACCATTCAGATAATAATCCGCCTTCCTATTCTTACCACCAAAGTGGATAACCTCACACTTATCCGCATTAAACTGGGGAAACGCATTGATGATGTTGGCTGCTGACCCATAGCAGTGTGAAGTGTGGATGGGGTCTGGTCTGTGGTGAGGATGGTCCCTGCTCCTGAAGGATTGAGGTTGGGGGTTTTGGTGGGGGTTTTGCCCGAGGTACTGGGGCGATGGTGAGCAGCTACGTAGTGAGCGGTGGAGGGAGGGGGAGGGGGAGGGGGAGGGGAGGGGGAGGGGGTGATTACTTGCCAGCAGATGCAGGGGTGGTGACTGTGGGGGGGGGGAGCAGTGGTTCTGACGTGTCGCTCTCTCCTCCCTGCCGTGTGTCAATGTACGGCCACTGCCTGTGGCTGCAGTGGAGGACATGTGGATGAACTATTTCTCGGTGTGTGGGCTGCGGACTCACGCAGAGCTGGACGGGAACCTGGTGTCGGAGTTCATCTACGTTCACAGCAAGCTGCTGATCGCTGACGACAGGACAGTCATCATCGGTGAGTGAGGCCGGCGTCACCCTGAGTCTTGACAGAGACAGCACGGAAACAGGCCCTTCAACCCCCTAACATTTTTGGGATGTGGGAAATAACTGGAGGCACAGTGGCACAGCAGGTTGAGCTGCTGCCTCACAGCACCAAAGACCCCGGTTCGATCCCGACCTCGGGTGTTGACTGTGTGCAGTTTGCACGTTCTCCCTGTGACCGTGTGGGTTTCCTCTGAGTGCTCCAAATTCCTCCCACATCCCAAAGACGTGCGGGTTTGTAGGTTAATTAGCCTTCTGCAAAATGTGTGGGAAGTGGATGAGAAACGGAAACATGGAAAATAGGTGCAGGAGGAGGCCATTCGGCCCTTCGAGCCATTCAATGTGATCATGGCTGATCATCCCACTTTTCTGCTTTTTCCCCATATCCCTTGATTCCACTAGCCCTAAGAGCTAAATCTAACTCTCTCTTGAAAACATCCAGTGAATTGGCCTCCACTGTCTTCTGTGGCAGAGAATTCCACAGATTCACAACTCTCTAGGTGAAATTTTTTTTTCTTCATCTCAGTCCTAAATGGCCTACTCCTTATTCTTAAGAAAGTGGGATAAAACTAAAAATTAAGCACACAGTAATAGGGAGAACGTGCAAACTCCACACAGACAGCATTCGAGGTCAGGATCGAACCAGGGTCTCTGGTGCTGTGAGGCAGTGACTCGAGCCACTATTGTATTTGTCTTTAACTGAATTCGGATTCTCAAAGCTGATGGTGGTCTTTTATTCCACTTTCTTGCAACTGTCTAAGGTTTAAGGTGAGAGGAAGCAGTATTCAAAGGGATCTGAGGCTGTGTTTATCACAGCTGATATCTAGAAAGGGTTGTCAGAGGAGATGCAATCTGATACATTTATGACATGTAATGTTTTCTCCGAGATCTTCGGTTTCCTCCCACACTCCAAAGACATGCAGGTTTGTAGGTTAATTGGCTTGGTATAAATGTAAATTCTCCATAATGTGTGTAGCACAATTAATGTGCAGGGATCGCTGGTCGGCACGGACTCAGAGGGCCGAAGGGTCTGTTTCTGCACTGTATCTCTAAACAAACTAAACTAAAGAGGAATTTATAGAGTCATACAGTACAGAAACAGGCCCTTCGGCCCATCCTGTCCATGTCCACCAAGATACCCCATCTAAACTAGTCCCAGCCGCCCGCGTTTGGCCCATATCCTGCTAAACCTTTCTTATCCATGTACCTGTCTAGGTGTCTTTTAAATGTTGTCTCTGGCAGCTCTACCTCCTCTGGCAGCTCGTTCCATTTACCCACCACCGTCTGAAACAACCACAGAGTGTCAGTAACCCCCCAGTAATGACTGAGTGCCCCCCTCCCCTTCCCCCACCCCCCCCCCCCCTCCCAGCTGTGACTGTGTCCTGAATTCAGCAGCTGGCAGCAGCTCAGATTCCGTAGGATCTCGCCGTTGCTGTGCAACCGGCCCGTGAGCCGGGTGGTCCTGTGGCACCAACAGGATTTATCACCGGAGATAAATCTCTGCTCTTGCTTTGCCGTGGGAACTGGCAGCGAGTGTGAGCTGTCAGCGTCTGGCTCTGTGTGTGAGTGTGTGTGTGTGAGTGTGTGTGTGTGAGTGTGTGTGTGTGTGAGTGTGTGTGTGTGACTGTATGTGTGTGAGTGTGCGTCTTGAGTGTGCATCTTGTCTGAGTATCTGTGAGTGCGTATGAGTATTTGTGTGTGTGTGAGAAAGTGTGTGAGTGAGTGAGAGTCTGAGCCTATGCATTTTGGTACAGTATGTGTGTGAGAATCTGTGTGTGTGTGATTGTGTATGTGAGTGTGTATGAGTGAGAGTTTGTGTGAGTCTGTGCATTAGGGGTGTGTGTGTGTGAATTTGTTTGAGTGTATGTATGCACGGTGGCACGGTGGTAACATTGCTGCCTTTCAGATTGGAAAGCTGTAGGATAGAACCAGTGTCCAGATGATTGATGTTCGGCGTGGAATCGGTGGGCTGAAGGGCCTGATTCCCTGCTGGGTCTCTAAACTAAACTAAACTAAAATAAACTAACCTAAAATAAACTAAAGTGAACAAAACTAAAGTAAACAAAGTAAAGGGAAGTTTGTGCCAGTTGTTTATGGGAGCCCTGGCGATGCTGCCTGTCCCCGGGTGAGCTGCTAACGTGACTGCGTTGATTTAACCGCCAGGCTCGGCCAACATCAATGACCGCAGCATGCTGGGTAAGAGGGACAGTGAGATGGCGGTGATCGTGGAGGACACGGGCCACGTGCCCTCACTCATGGACGGCGAGGAGTACCAGGCCGGGGTGTTTGCCCTCCACCTCCGGCTATACTGCTTCAGGTGAGGCCATGGGCAGGGGGGGGCGGAGGGGGGGGGGGGGGGGGGGTGGACGGGAGGGGAGGTGGTTGGTGAAGTGAAGGGTGGGAAAAGGCGGGGTGAGGTCGGGGTGGTATTCATATTTCGGAGTTTAGTTGGTGTTCGTGATGTTTAATAGCCTGATTACCAATAGCCTTATTGGTAATCCCTGGGTCACTAGTCTAGTAACCAAACCCCTCCTTGCATCACTAGTCCAATAACCCATCCCTCTCTAGATTACAAGTCCAATAACTAACCTCCCTCTAGAGCACGTCCAATAACCAACACGTCTCTTGATCACGTCCATTAACCAACCGCGCTCTCTAGATCACTTGTCCAATAACCAACTATGCTCTAGATAACTACAATAACCCACCGCTCTCTCTAGATCACTAGTCCAATAACCCACCGCTCTCCCTGCATCACTAGTCCGTTGCCACCCTCCTGCCCGCCTGCTGGGTGAGGGGTGTGGAGCCGTGTGCTGTAACTGACCGAGTCTGTTCTCTCCCGCAGGCTGATCCTGGGCGGGTTCACTGACCCGTCGATCGACCTGCAGGACCCCATCAGTGAGAAGTTCTTCAAAGAGGTTTGGATTCCGACCAGCGCGAGGAATGCCACCATATACGAAAAGGTACGGGAGATCCACACGTCATCTCCGGCTCTGGTGCGGAGTTGGGGCGGCACAGTGGCACAGTGGGTAGAGCCGCTGCCTCACAGCGCCAGGGACCCGGGTTCAATCCTGGGTGCTCCGGTTCCCACCCGCATCCCAAAGACGTGTGTGTTTGTAGGTTAATTGGCTTCTGTCAATCACCCCCAGTGTGTGGGGAGTGGATGAGAAAGTGGGATAACATAGAATTAGTAGAATTAGTATGAACAGGTGATTGATGGTCAGAGTAGACTCGGTGCGCCGAAGGGCCTGTTTCTATCCTGTATCTCTTAAGTAAAGTAAGGATCCCACCCTAGGAGGCAAAACTGGGATAACATGGAACTAGTGTGAACGGGTGATTGTATGTCAGTGTGGACTCAGTGAACTGAGGACCTGTTTCCATGCTGTATCGCTGAACTAAACCAAAGTAAACTTAATAGATGTTTGAATGTCAGGAGAATCAAACCCGGGGTGGGGTGGGTTGGGGGGGGGAGAAGTGTTGGATGTGGGAGTGGGGGAGGTGGAGGGGCTGTGATCACATTGAGTTGTGGGTAATTGCTGGGGAACTCAAAGGGTCGGGCAGCATCTGTGGAGGGAATGGACGGATGACGTTTTGGGTCCGGATCCTTACTTTAGTTCAGAGACACAAAATGGGAACAGGTCCTGGTGTGTATCTCTCCATTTCTCTGGCACAGTAGGGCAGCATGGTGGCATGGTGGCGCAATGGCAGAGCTGCCACCTCACAGCACCAGAGATCTGGGTTCAATCCTGACCATGGGTGCTGTCTGTACGGAGTTTCTACGTTCTACGTGTGACCGCGTGGGTTTTCTCCAGGTGCTCTGATTTCCCCCGACATCCCAAGGAAATACAGGTTTGTCGGTAATTTGGCTTCAGTAAATTATACCTAGTGTGCAGGAAAGAACTGGTACACGAGGTGATCGCTGATCTACATGGACTCAATGGGCCGAAGGGCGTTTCAACTCCATATCTCTAAACTAAACCAAAGTAAACTTAATAGACAAAGTAAACTTGCATTCAAGAGAGAGCTAGATAGAGCTCTTAAGGATAGCGGAGTCAGGGGGTACGGGGAGAAGGCAGGAACGGGGTACTGATTGAGAATGATCAGCCATGATCACATTGAATGGTGATGCTGGCTCGAAGGGCCGAATGGCCTACTCCTGCGCCTATTGTCTATTGTCTAAACTAGAGGTGGCTCGGTCACGTTTACTAACGATCGTACTCTTCTGAAGTCCCCTGGGACGTTTGTAACAAGGTAAGAATGAATAGTGATTGAGGAATGGGAATCGTTGGAGTGGGAGGTGGGGAGCAGCCTCTGTTGTTGAATGAAGCTAAAGCCTCCATCCTTGTGTTAGGTCTTTAGATGTCTTCCCTCGGATGACGTGAGGAACTACGTGGACCTGAATGTCTTCAACGCCAAGTTGGGGCTGAAAACCGAGGACCCGGCCAAGGCTGTGGAGGAACTGAAGAAGATCCGAGGCTTCCTGGTGCAGTTCCCCTTCTATTTCCTGTCCAAGGAGAACCTGCTGCCAGCGCTGAACACAAAAGAGGGGATGGTGCCGATGGAGGTGTGGACATGAAGGAGAGAGAGGGAGAGGGAGAGCGAGCACAACACTGCCAGTGAAGACAAGAGGCTGAACCAGCTACATATCACAGCCCTGGTCAAGGTATCCGTGGGAGACCAGGCATTAAATAGACAAGGCCAGAGGTGGATTGGTGGCTCCACCATCAACTAACGTACAAAGAACTCTAGATGCTTAAACTGGATTAATGACAGGCCGAGCGAGATCAATGGGCTCCATCACCTTGGAGAGAGTTCTCAAGGAGTATTCCTGGCGGATGGAGGTGACCCACAGAGCCTCCAGGCCACTGGGATCCCACCAAAGGGTCTCTGAATGTAGATGCTGTTCCCATTGCAGTGTGTGTTCATAGGTGATGGAGCTTAGAAGGGGGCAAACTCTATTAATGCAGCACCCTCTTCGTTCAACGTGTCGATCTGCCTCCGCCCTGCCCTCCAAACCCCCACGCCCACACGTCCAAGTCTCCTGAGCCTGAACCACGGAGTTCGTTCAGCCCCTGGGGTGTGCGTCCTCCTCTCAGTCACATCGCAGCCGATCGGCGGACTTTGCACATCCACTAATCTCAGACTTAAAATGAACACTACACTCGATATTAGGGCTGCAGAGTGGCGTAGTGGGTAGAGGCCACAGTCACACAGTGCCAAAGACCAGGGTTCAATCCTGACTTCGGGTGCTGCCTGTGTGTGGAGTTTGCACGTTCTCCCTGTGACCGCGTGGGTTTCCTCCAGGTGCCCCCGGCTTCCTCCCACATCCCAAAGACGTGCAGGTTTGTAGGTTAATTGGCCCTTTGTAAATTGTGCCCGGTGTGTGGGAAGTGGACGAGAAAGTGGGATAACATAGAACTAGTGTGAACTGGTCGAAGGTATCACAAAATGCTGGAGTAACTCAGCGGGTCAGGCAGCATCTAGGAGAGAGGGAATGGGTGACGTTTCGGGTCGAGACCCTACTTCAGACTGATGTCAGGGGGGCGGGACAAAAGAAGAAAAAGTGTAAACTGGCGATCGATGGTTGGCCTGGTCTCGATGGGCCGAAGGGCCTGTTTCCATGTTGCATCTCTAAACTAAAGTAAGGCTCCTGAGCTGAAATGTCATCAGTTCAATGTGTTAGATGCCAAACTGGCAGAACAGAACTAGTGTGAATGGGTGCTAGTTGTTTGGCATAGACTCAGTGGGCCGAAGGGCCTGTTTCCATAACATAGATGGCCGTGGGTGGGGCTGAGGTGAGCAGATACTAACGTAAGTTGGCGTGGAGGGGGAGGAGGTACAGGGAGGTTCAGAGCTCCCCATGTATCCACACAACTCAC
Organism: Rhinoraja longicauda; assembly: GCF_053455715.1. Lineage (NCBI taxonomy): Eukaryota > Metazoa > Chordata > Chondrichthyes > Rajiformes > Arhynchobatidae > Rhinoraja > Rhinoraja longicauda. The sequence continues at coordinate 22,952,794 of NC_135965.1, forward strand.
TAACTCCCTGTGTATCTGTCTGTGGAAGCTCCCCCTAATCCCGATAACCTCCTCATCTTTACCTCGATTACTGAATTAACGTGTCCTCGTGAGACTCGTAACAGGATGGTGGATGTGAAACCTTCATAGGTTATAGGAGCAGAATTAGGCCATTCGATCCATTGAGTCTACTCTGCCATTCAATCATGGCTGCTCTATCTTTCCCTCCCAACTCCATTCTCCTGCCTTCTCCACGTAACCTCTGACACTCTTATTGATCAAAAACCTGTCAATCTCTGCCTTAAATATACCCAATGACTTGGCCTCCACAGCCGTCTGTGGCAATTAATTCCACAGATTCATCACCCTCTGACTGAAGAAATTCCTCCTCACCTCCTTTCCAAAGGTTTGTCCTTTTATTCTGTGGCTGTGCCCTCTGGTCCTAGTCTCTCCCACCGGTGGAAACATCCTCTCTATTTCCAACCTCCATTTCTCGCGCTGAAGGGGGTGATTGAACCCGGATCCCTGGAGGTGTGAGGCAGCATCACTACCTGCCGCGTCACCGTGCCATCTGAGTGTAACCGTACACTGTTCATGTAATGTAGAAACAAGGAACTGCAGATGCTGGTTTACCAAGGAAAGACACAAAATGCTGGAGTAACTCGGCGGGTCACGCAGTATCTCTGGTGAACATGGATGGGTGACGTTTCGGGTCGGGACCTGATTGTGGATGATCAGCCATGATCACAATGAATGGCGGTGCTGGTTCGAAGGGCCAAATGGACTCCTCCTGCCCCTATTTTCTATGTTTCTATGGGACCCTTCTTCCGACATGTAGTTATACTTTGTTGGCCAAATGCCGCAACACTGGTGGAATTACCCTGTACTGGGACAATAGAACATCGTACAGCACAGGAGCAGGCCCTTCAGCCCACAATGGCAGTACCGAACATGATGCCAAGATAAACTAATGTCCTGTGCCTGCACGTGATCACATCCCTCCATTCCCTCCATTTTATTCGGCTGCAAAAAAACACGTGCTCATAACAGAAGAATTATGAATGTTGCAGATATCAGGAAAAACAGCGATCAGGTGTGATCACATCTATAGCAAGGAATACAAGACACCCGAGCAAAGAGTCATACAGCACGGAAACAGGCCCTTCGGCCCAACTCGTCCATGCCAACCAAGATGCCCCATCTACACTAGGCCTACCTGCCTGCATCTGGCCCTTCTCCTAAACCTGTCCTATCCATGTACCTGTCCAATCTCTTAAATCGTGTTATAGTATCTGCCTTAACTACCTCCTCTGGGAGCTGGTTCCATATACCGCCACTCTGAGTGAAAACTTTGCCCCTCAGGTTCCTATTCTTCCTCTTCTTTCGTGTCCACCATCCATGTTTCAAATGTTGACATCGCTGTCATCGTCCGTCCTGAAAAGGGCGCAAGCTTCCGGCGACAATCAGTGGGAGCCATCACTTGTTTAATAGACGATGGCGGTAGCAGAATTAGCTCAGCACACTTCCAGTTTCCAGCCCCGCGACGTGAACGCTTCTGCTATGGGGCCAGGTTCCTATTCAATCTTGCCCCTCTCACCTTAAACCAATGTTCTCTAGTTCTTGATTCCCCAACTCTGGGTAAAAGACTGTGTGCAGCCACCCTATCTATTCCCCTAGTGCGTACCCAGTCCATGTCACAGTGCACCACTGGTATAACTCTGCTTCATTTGTGTAGTGGTGCTGCACTGTGATTGTGCACTATTGGTGTCATTGTACATGTCGAGTGCACCATCTCTGTGATTGCACACTGGTCGAGCCACTCCCTCATAGCGCCAGAGATCCTGGTTCAATCCTGCCCTTTGCACGTTCTCCCTGTGACCCCGTGAGTTTCTTCCGGATGCTCCGGTTTCCTCCCACATGCACAAGATGTGCAGGTTTGGAGATTAATTGGCCCTCTGTAAATTGCTCCTAGTGTGTGGGGAATGTGTGAGAAAGTGGGATAACTTAGAACTGGTGTGAACGGATGGTCGGCGTGGGCTCGGTGGGCTCGGTGGGCCTGTTTCCAAGCTGTAACTTTCAATTCATCAGTACCTCTGTGATGGTGCAGTTCTGGTATGAATGTGCTGTGCTTGTGTAATTCTGCAGAGCTGGTGCAATGGTGCATCACCTGGGCTGGTTATGCACGAGTGGTGTAATTGTGCACCATCTCATTGCACGACTGGTTTCACAATGCTGCACTGACGTACTGTGCACTGTGTATGCGTGCACTACAGGTGCAATGAAGTGACACCTATGCAATTGTTCACGAGCCGTGTAATTGTGGACTACTGGTGTAGTGATGATGTACTCATGCAACTCACAAGCAATGTAACTGTCACAATGAAGTGGTACTTGTGCAGGTGGTCACAAACTCTGATTGTGCACCACTGGTGTAATGACTGCATTGGTGCAATTGTTCACTGGCACTGTAATTGTGCACTGGTGTAACTTTGCTACACTAGTGCACGTGTTAACTAACCATGTAATCATGCAGCACTAGTGTAATGATGCGGCATTAGTGCACACGTTCACTAGCTGTGTAATCGTGCACCACTGGTGTATTAATGCTATACTGGTGCAATTGTTCATTAGCTGCATAAGTGTGCACCAGTGCTGTAATGATGTGGCACGAGTACAATTGTTCACCAGCTGTGTAGTCGTGCACTCCTGGTGTAAGATACTGTACCGGTGTGATCGTGCACGTCTGGAATGATGATCGCCAGTTGTGCAGTGGTGCAGCTGAGGTACCCGTGCATAGTCTAGCCCAGATGTGGGCCAGCTGTGACAGCACCCATGCATGAGGACTGGGCATTGAGCAGGGCCCGGACGGGGGAAGGCCCGTCAGCCGGGCATCTCCGTGAGACGTGCGTTGGTGAGCCGCTGCCCGATCTACCCCTCGATCTAAGGCAATGAGATGCCCGGCAGAGGAAGAAAGGATCGTTACTCCTGTGGACCAAGGGTCAGCTCTACAACAAGCAACGAGCAGAGAGCAGCAGCTACTAACACATAAATATCATGAATTCATCAAATGACATTTAATATTATTCATAATGTGCCAGATAAAATAAATAATATTGGTATTGGTTAATTATTGTCCTGTATCATTGTCATATTGCTAACCAGTCCAGTCATACCATACAATCAGGCCACACACAAGTTCAACAGGTAGTGCAAGAGAAAAATACCAGAGTGTCGAATATAGTGTGACAGCGTTATAGTGTTACAGTTGCAGAGAAAGTGCAGATTTTTAAAAGTGCATGATTAGCAGTGAGGTAGGCTGGAAGATTGAATGACACTCTACACCCGAGGTAGAGTCGCTGTCTTACAGCACCAGAGACCCGGGTCCGATCCTGACTATCGGTGCTGTCTGTATGGAGTTTGTACGTTCTTTCTGTGACCGCGTGGGTTTTCTCCAGGTGCTCTGGTTTCTTCCTACATTCCAAAGATGTACTGGATTGGAGGTTAAGTGGCTTTGGTAAGTTGTAAAATTGTCCCTCGTGTGTAGGATAGCGCTAACGTACGGGGAGATTGCTGGTCGGCGCGGATTCAGTGGGCCGAAAGGCCTGTTTCCCCGTTATATCTCTACGGTCTTAAGCTTATGAAAGGACCGTTCAGTAGTCTGATAACAGTGGGGAAGAAGCTGTTCCTGAGTCATGGTGCACGTGTTCAAGCTTCTGTATCTTCTGCCCGACGGGAGAGGGGAGAAGACGGACAGACGAGGGTGTAATGTCCTTGATTATGTTGGCTGCTTTCCCGAGGCAGAGTGAAGTGCAGATCGAGTCAATGGTGGGGAGTCAGGTCTGTGTGATGGACTGGGCTACATCTTGCTAGAAGCAAACAACTGCAGATGCTTGGTTACAAAAGTGCTGGAATGACTCAGCGGGCCAGGCAGCTTCTCAGGAGAGCTTGGAGAGGCGATGTTTTTGGGTCAGGCCCCTTCATGCAAGTGATCGCCGGTCCAGTAACGGGACCGACAGTAAGCTCTCGCTCGGTGATCAGACACTTGTACATTGTTTACAGAGACAGTGGACATGGGAGAGAGACAAAGGGGAGAGACATTTCCAACCTGCTCGTGGTTATCTCCAAGCAACCAGCTGGACTGCTTTGCACACTGGTGTATTTGGCAATAAATTAATCTGAAGTCGGGTGGATGTAAAGGCAACGTCGGTGTTAGTTGTCCAGGGAACTCGGACAGAGGACGTGTGGGAATGCAGAACAACTCATGCTATTCAAAGATATTCCAAGCTGTGCAAGCTAACACAAGGAACTGCAGAGCTTGGAACCTTGAGCAAAGCCCCAAGTGCTGGAGGAACTCAGTGGCTTTAGTTTTGTTTAGTTTATGTTAGGTGCATCAAGGTACAATTTACACTAAATGTTATTCCCATTATTCCCTTTATCATGTATCTGTACACTGGACAGTGCTCTGTGCAGTAGATTGTAATCATGTATCGCCTTTCCGCTGACAGGTAGAACACAACAAAAGCTTTTCACTGTCCCATGGTACACGTGACAATAAACTAAACTCAGACCCAAACAATGAAAAGCTTTTTGTTACATGCTATCCAGTCCGTGGGAAGACTATATATGATTACAATCAAGCCATCCGCAGGGTTCAGATACATGATCAATGGAATAACGTTTAGTGCAAGATAAAGTCCAGTAAAGTCCAAATAAAGATAGTGCGAGGGTCTTCAGTGCGGTAGATGGTAGCTAAAGACCACTCTCTAGTTGTTTGTAGGATAGTTCAATTGCCTGATAACAGCTGGGAAGAAACTGTCCCTGAATCTGGAGGTGTTCGTGTTCATACTTGTGTCCTGTACCTCTTGCCTGATGGGAGAGGGGAGATGAGGGAGTGGCCAGGGTGCGACTCCTCCTTGATGATGCTGCTGGCCTTGCCAAGGCAGGGTGAGGTGTAGATGGAAGCAAAGGAAGGGTGGTTGGTTTGTGTGATGGTCTGGGCTGCGTCCACAATTCTCTACAGTTGCTTGCGGTCTTGGGTGGATCTGTTCCCAAATGATGCTGTGATGCACCCCGATAAAATTCTTTGTATGGCGCATCTGCAGAAGTTGGTGAGAGTTGTGGGGGAAAAGCCGAACTTCCTAAGCCTTCTAAGGATGTAGAGGCGTTGGTGTGATTTCTTGACCATTGCCTCGATGTGGATGGTCCAGGACATGTTGCTGGGTCAGGCAGCATTAGTGGAGGGAATGAACAGACTATGTTTTGGGTGGGAGCCTTTCAGACAGATTATGCCTCGGTTTAGTTTAATAATGCAGCAGGGAAACAGGCCCTTTGGCCATTGAGAGAACGCCGGCCATCAATCACATCGGAAACCGGAGCACCCGGTGGAAACCAACGCGGTCACATGGAGAACGTGCAAACTCTGCGCAGACAGCACACGAGGTCAGGATCGAACCCGGGTCCCTGGCGCTGTGACGCAGCAGCTCGATCGCTGGTAATAGGTTGACTCAGATTCTGAGCCAGACCAGGCCAATGCAATGTCAATCTCAGGCCAACTCAGGACATACAGGCTGTGCCAGGGAGCACTAGAGGACAGCAGCAGGGGTGAGCCACTCAGCCCCTCTAGCCTGTCCTGCCATTCAATCATGGCGGCCTTCTCCACTGAGTCTGGCGTCACATCCAGTGCAGTACATCACCTATGCAGCCCACCAGTTAACTAATGGACCTCTGCAACAATGCAACACCACGACTGGGCAGAGGAATGGCACCTCGTATTCTGCCTGTGTAGCCCCCAACCCAACGGTATGAACATTGTATCTTGCTGCTTCCTGATACCCTCCCACTCTCCAATTCTCCCCAAGCCCATCACACTGTGCCTTCCCCCTCCTCCCACATGCTCAACCCCACCACTCATCCCAGAGCCCCCAGTTCCCTTCAATCCTCACTCTGTATGCTCACCTTCCATCCCTGACTACCCTGTCCCCCCCCCCCCCCTCCCCATCCGCTTCCACCCATACCCCTCCCTCCGGCTTCACAGTTCACTTCTCTCCTTATCTGACACCCTTTCCTTTTCACCTCCAGCTTTTGTCACTTATTCCACCCATCTGCCAATTAACCCCCCTCACCTGTATCCACCTATCACTTGCCACGGAAGGCACAAAGTGCTGGAGTAACTCAACGGGTCAGGCAGCATCTCTAGAGAGCATGGGTAGGTGACGTGTTGAGTTGGGACCTCTCTTCAGATTCCTTTTGCTTGCCGTGCTTTGTCCTGCCCACACCTCTCTTCTCCAGCTCTCTCCCCCCACCCCCCAACTCCAATGGGGCTGAAGAAGGGTCCTAACCCAAAACGTCTGTCCATCCCTCCGCGGATGCTGCCTGGCCCGCTGAAGTTCCTCCAGCACTTTGCTTTTTGCTCAGTACCATTTCGACTTCAAGCAAGGAGCTGCAATTTCTACTCTTGCCAGAGGATGGCGGTGGAAGCCACATCTCAACACAAAAGCCCAGCAGCTTTCAGTGGCCTCCCACACTTGTCTCAAGGGACTAAAAGCAGAGACACAATGTCCTGGCTTCACAGTCCATTCCCTTAGCTTTGTGCTTTGTACAGCGCTGTACAGTGGGCAGCACAGAGGCGCAGCGGGTAGAGCCGCTGCATCACAGCACCCACAGTGACCCACGTTAGATCCTGGAGTTTGTGTATGGAGTTTGCACATACTCCCGGTGCCCACGTGGGTTTCTTCCAGGTGCTCCGGATTCCTCCCACACCCCATAGGACTTGAGGGTTTGTAAGTTAATTGTCCCTCTGTAAATTGCCCCTGGTGTGTAGGGAGTGGATGGGAAAGTGGGACAACCTATATACACCTATAACTGTGTGTACGGGTGAACGATTGTCAGCGTGGGCTCGGTAGGACGAAGGGCCTGCTTCCATGCTGTATCTCCAAACTAAACTAAACTAAAAGCTGGAGGAGATTGTCCAACCCCTCAAATCAATCAAATTTCCATATTGTGTCAGGTGGAGTTTAGTGTCGGATGCATGTGTACGGTGAGGTACAGTCACAATGAAAACCTTGCTTGCAGCAGCCCCACGGGCAGAGACACAGCCAACACACAGAAACACAACTTGTATAAGTGGGGTATGGGGAGAGAGCAGGAATGGACAGCTGACGTAGAGGGCGGCACGGTGGTGCAGCAATAGAGTTGCTGCCTTGCATCATTAGAAACGCAGGTTCGATCCTGATTACGGGTGCTGTCTGTACAGAGTTTGTACGTTCTCACTGTGACCGCACGAGATTTCTCTGGGTGCTCCGGTTTCCTCTCACACTCTAAAGATGTACAGGTTTCTTGGTTAATTGGCTTCAATAAAAAAAAAATGTAAATTGTTCCCATTGTGTAGGATCGTGCTAGTGAATGGGGTAAAGCTGGTCGGCGCGGTCTCGGTGGGCCGAAGGGCCTGTTTGTGTGCTGTATATCTAAAGTGTAAAGACTAACCATAATCATGTCAAGTGATAGAACCAGCTCAATGGGCCCGTTGACTAAATAGGTCAATTAATGTTCCTTTATGATCATGTGTACAGTGAAGTTCGTTTGATGCATACAGATCAGATAAATACAATAAGTACATACTCCCTCCTTCTCCTGATGCTTTTTTAGTTTAGTTTAGAGATACAGCGCGGAAACAGACCCTTTGGTCCATTGAGTCCGCGCCAACCAGCGATTCCCCCCCCCCCCGACACTAACAATATCCTGCACACCAGGGACTCATTTACAATCTTTACCGAGGCAAATTAACCTACAAACCTGTACGTCTTTGGAGTGTGGGAGGAAACCACAGAAAACCCACACGGACACAGGGAGAAGGTGCAAACTCCGTACAGACACCATCCGTAGTCAAGATCGAACCGGGTCTCTGGCGCTGTGAGGCAGCAACTCTACCGCTGCACCACCGTGCCGCCCTAAGCCTATTTTTAAATATTTCTCTGAAAGGCAAGCAGGTACAAGGGGCTGAATCTACCCCTTAAATTGTGCCAACCACCAAGATAAAAACGGGCGAGCACCAGTCCACGCTCCTGAAGCCTTCACATGGGGAGTCCAGACCAACGTGACGTTGCACAATGCCTTGGCAGGGGCAGCTTTCAACCCAGCGGTGTGAATAATGATTTATCTCATTTCAACTAACCCTTGCATTCCTCTCTCTCCGTCCCTCCCCCACTTTACTCTGTGCCAGTTTCACTGTTCGTATCGCTTCCTCTCTCCTCTTCCAAGGCCAACAATGGACCATTGTGGGCTCCACTTTTCCTGGGTCATCGGTGCTGGCTCTGATTTGTGCTGTACCTTTTCATCCATCTACAGTGCATTCAGAGAGTATTTACACCCCTTCACTTTTTCCACATTTCCCTACGTGATAGCCTTATTTTTTAATTTAAAAACACAATACCCCATAATAAAAAAGCGAAAACAGGTGTTTAGAAATGTTTGCAAAGTAATTAAAAAGAGATAACTGAAATATCACATTTGCTTAAGTATTCAGACCCTTTGCTATGACACTCAAAATTGAGCTTATGTTCATCTGGCTTCCATTGATTATCCTTGAGATGTTTCTACAACTCGATTGGAGTCCACCAGTGGTAAATTAAATTGATTGGACATGATTTGGAAAGGCACGCACCTGTCTATATACGGTCCCACAGTTGACAGTGCATGTCAGAGCAAAAACCAAGCCATGAAGACGAAGGAATTGGCCGTACACCTCCGAGACAGGATTGTGTTGAGACACGGATCTGGGGAAGGGTATAAAACAATTTCTGCAGCATTGCAGGTCCCGAAGAGCACAGTGGCCTCCGTCATTCTTAGATGGAAGAACTTTGGAACCACCAGGCCTCTTCATAGAGCTGGGCTCCCGGCCAAACTGAGCAATCGGGGGAGCAGGGCCTTGGTCAGGGAGGTGACCAAGATCCCGATGGTCACTCTGACAGAGCTCCAGAGTTCCTCTGTGAAGATGGGAGAACCTTCCAGAAGGACAACTATATCTGCAGCACATCACCAATCAGGCCTTTATGGTAGAGTGGCCAGACGGAAGCCACTCCTCAGTAAAAGGCACATGACAGCCCGCTTGGAGATTCCCAAAAAGCACCTAAAGAACTCTCAGACCATGAGAAACAAGATTCTCATGCATTCAAGAGAGAGCTGGATAGAGCTCTTAAGGATAGCAGAGTCCGGGGGTATGGGGAGAAGGCAGGAACGGGGTACTGATTGAGAATGATCAGCCATGATCACATTGAATGGCGGTGCTGGCTCGAAAGGCCGAATGGCCTCCTCCTGCACCTATTGTCTATTCTCTGGTCTGATGAAACCAAGATTGAACTCTTTGGCCTGAATGCCAAGCGTCATGTCTGGAGGAAACCAGGCACCACTCATCACCTGACCAATACCATACCTACGGTGAAGCATGGTGGTGGCAGCATTATGCTGTGGGGATGTTTTTCAGTGGCACGAACTGGGAGACTAGTCAGGATTGAGGGAAAGATAAACGGAGCAAAGTACAGAGAGATCCTTGATGAAAACCAGCTCCAGAGCATTCTGGACCTCAGACTGGGGCGGAGGTTCACCTTCCAACAGGACAACGACCCTAAGCACACAGCCAAGACAACGCAGGGGTGGCTTCATGACAAGTCTGTGAATGTCCTTGAGTGGCCCAGCCAGAGCCCAGACTTGAACCCGATCGAACATCTCTGGAGGGACCTGAAAATAGCTGTGCATCGACGCTCCCCATCCAACCTGACAGAGCTTGAGAGGATCTGCACAGAAGAATGGGAGAAATTACCCAAATACAGGTGTGCCAAGCTTGTAGCGTCTTACCCAAGAAGACTTAAAGTTGTAATCACTGCCAAAGGTGCCTCAACAAAGTACTGAGTAAAGGGTCTGAATACTGATGTAAATGTGATATTTCAGTTATTTCTTTTTAATTACTTTGCAAAAATTTCTAAACACCTGTTTTCGCTTTTTTATTATGGGGTATTGTGTGTAGATTGATGATAAAAATAATGAATTTAATCCATTTTAAAATAAGGCTGTAACGTAGCAAAATGTGGAAAAAGTGAAGGGGTCTGCTCTGTAGTTTCCCTCTCCCCTGTATCTCAACCCAAAACATCACCTATCCTCCAGAGATGCTGCCTGACCTGCTGGGTTACTCCAGCCTTTTGTGTCTATCTTTGGTGTAAACTGGCATCTGCAGTTCCTTCCTAAACATTTCTCCTCCCCCCACTCACCAATTTCCCCCCCACCCTCCCCCCTGAAGCTGGTAGATGGTTATAAATGTCCCCGGGCACAGACGACAGCTAATTCAACTCAGATTTATTTTTGGGAGTGTGATTTCTCCGAGAGCTGTCACTGATCTCACTGCAGCCGCTGGGTCCAGGAATCCGATATCTCGGCATTCTCCAATCCCCTGGCAAATTCCTTCCGCTGCCTGGCCCAGTTGTCCCCTCCCCTCCCCTCCCCTCCCCTCCCCTCCCCTCCCCTCCCCCTCCCCTCCCCTCCCCTCCCCTCCCCTCCCCTCCCCTCCCCTCCCCTCCCCTCCCCTCCCCTCCCCTCCCCTCCCCTCCCCTCCCCTCCCCTCCCCTCCCCTCCCCTCCCCTCCCCCCACCTCCCATCCCGTCCCCTCCCCCATCCCCTCCTGTCCCGTTCCCTCCTGACCCATTCTGCCCTTCCCTTTCCTTTCCTTTCCTTTCCTTTCCTTTCCTTTCCTTTCCTTTCCTTTCCTTTCCTTTCCTTTCCTTTCCTTTCCTTTCCTTTCCTTTCCCTCCCCTCCCCTCCCCTCCCCTCCCCTCCCCTCCCCTCCCCTCCCCTCCCCTCCCCTCCCATCCCGTCCCCTCCCCCATCCCCTCCTGTCCCGTCCCTCCTGACCCATTCTGTCCTTCCCTTTCCTTTCCTTTCCTTTACCTCCCCTCCCCTCCCCTCCCCTCCCCTCCCCTCCCCTCCCCTCCCCTCCCCTCCCCCGTTCCCTCCTGACCCATTCTGCCCTTCCCTTCCCTTCCCTTTCCTTTCCCTCCCCTCCCCTCCTCTCCTCTCCCCTCGATCCCCTTCCCTCTTGTCACATCCTGTCCCCTCTCCTCTCCTCCCATCATGCACCATCCTAATCCATCTCGTCCCCTCCTGTCCCTTCCCAACCTGTCCATTTTTAAAAAATTATCAAAAAAAACTTTATTCAAGAAACAAATATATACAAAACATGTTCCTTCCAAAACTCCACCCGACATTCTCGGAGGCTATACATACATTCAATACAGATATTCAATACACCAATTGCCCCCCACCCTTGACACTCGTGTGGCTCACTGGCGTGGAATCCCTTCCCTTATTTGGAGGGGCGTCTCCACCCCACCCTGCTCCCCATGTCCAGCAGCGGAAGGACCCTAGACTGTGGTCCCTCAGCATGTACTCCTGCAGTCTGCAGTGGGCCAGTCGGCAACATTCCCCAACGGATATCTCACTCCACTGGGAGGTCAACCAAGCTCGAGCAGACCAGAGAGCATCTTTCACCAAGTTGTTGACCTTCCAGCAGCACTCGATGCCAGTCTCTGAATCCTCCCGTCCCCTCTTGCCCCTCCCGTCCTGTCCCTTATTGTCCCCTCCAGTCTAGTCCCATCCAGTCTACCCCTCATTTGAGACGGGGTGATGCTCACAAACAGTGCACTGATCTCACAACAACACGAGCAGGTGGGGTGATGTACTACCTGATGCTTTGCACCAGTTGCCCAGCTGACCAGATTTCACCGCAGCTGCTCGGAATCTGCTCAGGAATTTGCTTGGGAATTTGGCCAGTGAGGGTTTAGGGGGATATGAGTCAAACACAGACTCATGCGGAAGAGAGGGAGGATCAGACTCTGATCACCAGAGGGCGGCACGGTGGCGCAGCGGTAGAGTTGCTGCCTTACAGCGAATGCAGCGCTGGAGACTCCGGTTCGATCCTGACTACGGGCGCTGTACTGTACGGAGTTTGTACGTTCTCCCCGTGACCTGCGTGGGTTTTCTCCGAGATCTTCGGTTTCCTCCCACACTCCAAAGACGTACAGGTTTGTAGGTTAATTGGCTGGGCAAACTTAAAAATTGTCCCTAGTGGGTGTAGGATAGTGTTAATGTGCGGGGATCGCTGGGCGGCGCGGACCCGGTGGGCCGAAGGGCCTGTTTCTGCGCTGTATCTCTAAATCTAAATCTAAAATCTTGCAGCGCCAGAGACTCCGGTTCGATCCTGACCACGGGTGCTGTCTGTATGGAGTTTGTACATTCTCCCTGTGACCATGTGGGGTTTCCCTGGGAGCTCCGGTTTCCTCCCATATCCCAAAGACGTACAAGTTTGTAGGTTAATTGTCCGGTTAACAAAATGATGAATTGTAAAGTGCAGAAAAGCGTTAGTGTACGGGGTGTTCGCTGGTCGGCCCGGACTCAGTGGGCCGAAGCACCTGTATCTCCAAACTAAAATAAACTAAACTAAACCTCACACTGCTTTTGTAACCCCCCTATACTCCTCCCTCTCTATAACCTGCTATAACCCCCACACCTCCCCCTGCCTCTGTATTTCACACCCCTCCCTAATCACCCTCCCCCAATACCATCTCACCCCCAGCCCACTCCCTGACCCTGCAGACCCTTTTTAAAAAAAACAAAAATAATTGATTCAATTATTTACAATAATATGTACAAAACTAAATGACTTCAAGTAAAACCCACCATGATAGTACCAGTAAAGCAAATATTCTCCAGTTACTATTTCCCCATCCTTGTTAAGGATGCGTTCCACACCCCACCGTGCCAAACCCTGCAGCCCCTGGGATGGAATGAGATCCTGGAGTCTCGGTTTGTCTCGGGCCCTGGCCCGTTGCATCCCCCCACACTTCAATTCCCCAATGTTGACCACCGTGCCTTAGTTTTACAAGCATTGAAACAAGCACCAGCCTGTTCAACTTACACTCATCTGCATGACTTTGCCTCTGGCAGTCAGTGCTGGATCCTCTCCAAGGTTTCACTCATCTTGTGTTGAGCAGTGAGGCTGCGATACACCTCCCCATGTGTGGAGCAACCAAGTTACATCACAGCACTAACCCGGTATTGGACTGAACCTTCCTGGAATTGTCGGCTGGGCTTTAGACGTCTGGCCTTATCTTGATCCGAAACGTCACCCATTCCTTCTCTCCAGAGATGCTGCCTCTCCCGCTGAGTTACTCCAGCTTCTTTGTGTCTATTTATGGCCGTATCTATTTACCTATTTAACCAGTTAGAGTGAGAAGTTTCATTTGGAGATACAGAGCGGAAACAGGCCCTTCGGCCCACCGAGTCCGTGCCGACCAGTGATCACCTTGTACACTAGCACTGCCCGACACACTAGGGACAAGTTATTGAAGTCAATTGATCTACAAACCTGTACGTCAATAGGATGCGGGGCTAGAGATAGGGGTGCAGGGAGTTACGAAGACAAGGGTAGGGGTCAAGGGCATAAGGGGTTACATCCCAAACAGGAGCACCTGGAGAAAAGCCACATGGTCGCGGGGAGAACGTACAAACTCCACCCACAGACAACACCCGGAGTCAGGATGGAACCCGGGTCACTGGTGCTGTAAGGCAGCAACTCTACCGCTGTGCCACTGCGCCGCCATTTGGTCTGGACTACTCTCGTGCCTCCTTATTGCTGCTTACACCCCCACACAGGCTGATAAATCTCTAGCCCTGGACGAACTGTATGGGATTGTAAATGAGCTGGAGAACTCCCATCCTGAGGCTGCGTTTATTGTTCTGGGAGTCTTCAACAGAGCCAATATGAAGAAGGTTCTCCCAAAATACTTCCAACACATCACTTTTCCCACTAGGGGAGAGCAGACCCTGGACCATTGTTACCCCCCTCCCCCATTCAGAGACTGTTATAAGCCCCTCCCTCGCCCTGCTTTTGGTAAGGCAGACCACTGTTCCATTCTACTGCTGCCTGCATACAGGCAGAAACTAAAACAGGAAAAAACGGTTTCCAGGGTCACATATAAATGGAACAATGAGGTTGATGAGGCCTTACAGGACTGCTTTGACACAACTGGCTGGCAGATGTTTGAAGACGCAGCAGAAGGCAATATCAACGAATACACAGACTGTCTTAGGCTACATAAGTAAGTGCATCGACGATGTGGTTCCAAAAGCCACGATCTGCACTTACCCAAATCAGAAACTTGAAGCACGAACTACTGCCTTCAACTCAGGCGACCTCAACGCCTACAAGGTAGCCAGATATGACCTCCGGAAGTTCATCAGGAAAGCCAAGAGAGACTACAGAAACAAAGTGGAATCTAACTGAGAATTGGCAGCCACACCTCTTCCTCACTGATCCTCAACACAGGCACACCACAGGGCTGTGTGCTCAATCCTCTCCTGTACTCCCTGTTCACGCACGACTGTACTGCTAAGCACAGCTCAAACATCATCCTAAAGTTTGCCGATGACACGACCATCTTGGGCCTCATCACAGGCAACAATGAGACGGCCTACAGAGAGGAGGTAAAGGCACTAAACAGCTGGTGCCAGGAAAATAACCTCTCTCTCAATGTCAGCAAAACTAAGGAGATGATGGTGGACTACAGGAGACAGCGGGGGAGTGGACACCTCCCCATCCACATCGGTGATGCTGAGGTTGAAAGGGTCAGCAGCTTTAAGTTCCTCGGGGTGCACATCACTGAGGACCTTTCCTGGACACTGCACACAGACACAATAACAAGAAGGCCCGCCAGCGGCCCTTTTTCCTGAGAAGACTGAGGAAGTTTGGCATGAACGCCAGCATCCTCACAAACTTCTACAGATGCACCATCGAGAGCCTGCTGACGGGCTGCATTACAGTCTGGTACGGGAACTGTTCTGCCCACAGCCACAAATCACTACAGAGAGTGGTGAAGATGGCACAGCACATCACTGGCAACTGTCTCCCGGCCATTCAGGACATTTTCTACCGGCGGTGCCTGCGGAAGGCACGCAGCATCATCAAGGACCACAGCCACCCAGCACGCAGGATGTTCTCCTTGTTACCGTCAGGCAGACGATACAGGAGTATGGCTGCGCGTACCACCAGACTTAAGAACAGTTTCTACCTTCAGGCCATCAGGCTTCTGAACTCATAAACACATTTCAAATCATATATGTTGATTATTTTAATATTGTCTTTTTACCTTACTAATGTCATTTTTATCTTTATTTATCCTTGGAATATTACTGCTGAGGTGACCCGTTGTCTTGTCAAATACATTTCATTGTATCGTTGACCCTGTGCCAACATACATATGACAAATAAAATTATTATTATTATTAGAAAGGTAACAGGTTCTGGTGCACCAACTTTGGTGAGCTCCTGGGAGAGGTTGAGCAGGCTAGGACTTTATTCCTTGGAATGTAGTAGGATGAGGGCTGATCTTATAGAGGTGTACAAAATCATGAGGGGAATAGATGGGGTAAATGCACAGTGTCTTTTGCCCGGAGCAGGGGAATCGTGCACCAGAGGACACAGGTTTAAGGTACTCGCTGGGGCTTGGGTGGATGAGCAGGGATCTCAGTGAAACTTACCAATTAGTGAAAGGCCTGGGTAGAGTGGTTGTGGAGAGGATGTTTCCACTAGTGGGAGAATCTAGGACCAGAGGCCATAGCCACAGAATAAAAGGACGTACATTTAAAAAGATGATGAGGGAATTTATTTAGCCAGATGCTTGTGAATCTGTGGAATTATTTGCCACAGACGGCTGTGGAGGCCAAGTCATTGGGTATTTTAGGGCAGAGACAGACATTCTTGATTAGTAATGGTGTCAGGGGTTATGGGGAGAAGGCTGAATGGGGTTGAGAGGGAAAGATAGATCAGCCATGATTGAATAGCGGAGTAGAAGATGGTCCAAATAGCCTAATTCTGCTCCCAAAACTGTTGTCTGCACAGTGAGGTATGGAAAGAATGAAAACCATCCATCATAAACCCCAGACAACACACAAGGTAGAAATTATACATAAATTCTACAAGACAGTGAAAAAAAAGATACACAATTAAAAATGCAAAGTCGTGCCATTTTGTTTCCAACGACACAAGGGGAAGCAGAAAGTGGCGAACACTGCCTGGTCCATCAGGATACCGACCTCCCCACCAGCGAAGGCATCTACAGGGGTTGCTGCCTCAAAAAGGCTGCCAGCATCATCAGAGACCCACACTCTCATTTCACTCCTGCCATCGGGAAGAAGGTAAAGGAGTCTGTAAACTGTAAGATACAGGTTCAGGAACAGCTTCTTCCCAACAACCATCTGGCTATTCAACACGAATTGACTCCAAATTATATAGACAGGGGCATTATCTTTGGCTTTGTACTACTATTGTCTGGTTATTTGTCTCTTTGTATTTTTTTTATAGATACTGAACTTTTTTGTTGTTTATTAGGGGTTTTACAGAGTACTCTGTTTACATGTCTGTTGTGCAGCTGCAAGTAAGAATTTAATTGTTCCGTTTTGGGACGTATGTCTCAATAAAACGATCTTGACTCTTGCAGAATCTTAGCAGATATCTACACAGTGCAGGGCATGTTCTTTTCAGAGGGTGGTGGGTGCCTGGAACGTGCTGCCAGGGGTGGTGGGTGCCTGGAACGCACTGCCAGGGGTGGTGGGTGCCTGGAACGCACTGCCAGGGGTGGTGGGTGCCTGGAACGCACTGCCAGGGGTGGTGGGTGCCTGGAACGTGCTGCCAGGGGTGGTGGGTGCCTGGAACGCACTGCCAGGGGTGGTGGGTGCCTGGAACGTGCTGCCAGGGGTGGTGGGTGCCTGGAACGCACTGCCAGGGGTGGTGGGTGCCTGGAACGTGCTGCCAGGGTGGTGGTGGAGACAGATACAGTAGTGGCATTTTAGATGGGTGCATCAATATGGAGGGGTTTGGATCACGTGCAGACAGAGATTAGTTTGACATGGCATCATGTTTATCACTGTGGGCCGACGGGCCTGTTCCTGTGCTGCACGGTTCTATCTTCTATTCCTGAACGTTAGAGGAACTGCAACAAATATTTGCACTAAAGCTGCCAATGGGTTGCAAGGAAAATCTGAGTTTGGTGCTGGAAACCGTGTGTGTGTGCACTGTATGTATACAGTGTGTACTATATTTGCGTATACTGTATATTTGTGCACATACATGTGTTTATATTGTATGGATGTGTTTATGTGTGTATGTATGTGTATCTGTGTATATTGTATGTCTGTATACTGTGTGTTTTCTGTATATTTGTACATACGTGTGTTTACATTGTCTGTGTGTATAATGTATGTGTGCATACTGTATGTGTGTGTATAAGCATACTGTATGTGTGTGTGTGTACAATATGTATGTGCATACTCTGTGTGTGTGTGTCCACTTTGTGCAAGTGTGTATGGCACGTGTGTACTGTCTGTATGTACATATATTATGTGTGTGCGTACTGTATGTATTTGCATACTCTGTGTGTGTGTATACTCCACCAACAGGTTCACCAACGACACCATGGTTGTTGAATAAATTAATTACAGGTGGTGGTGAGTCAGAGTATAGAAGTGAGATCGACCGATTGACCAAATGGTGCCAGCACAACAACCTGGCTCTCAATATCAGTAAAACCAATGAACTGATTGTGGACTTTGGAAGGGGAAGGATGAGGACCCACAATCCTAGTTATATCAACGGGACGATGGTGGAGAGAGTAAAAAACTTCAAATTCCTGGGCGTGCATATTTCCGAGGTTCTTTCCTGGACTCAGCACACTGATGCAATTATAGATAAAGCACATCAACGCCTCTACTTCCTGAGAAGATTACGGAGATTCGGTATGTCAGAGAGGATTCTCTTGAACTTCTACAGGTGTACAGTAGAGAGCATATTGACTGGTTGCATCACGGCCTGGTTTGGCAACTTGAATGCCTAGGACCGAAGAAGACTGCAAAAAGTTGTGAACACTGCCCAATCCATCATTGGCTCTGACCTCCCCACCATCGAAGGGATTTTTCCTCAAAAAGGCAGCCAGCATCATCAGAGACCCACACCATCCTGGCCACACACATTTCACCCCTGTCATCGGGAAAAAGGTACAGGGGCCTGAAAACTGTAAGGTCCTGGTTCAGGAACAGCTTCTTCCCTATAGCCATCAGGCTACTAAGCACTACAATCTCAAATAAAGCTCTGAACTACAATAGACTGTTAGGTTATTATTGCACTAATATAGTTCGTTTTTTTGTGTGTATGTCCAGTATGTGTGCGTATATGTATATATATATATATATATATATATATAAAAAAAAGTTCACATACATACACATACTCACAAATACATACATATATATATATATATATATATATATATATGTATGTATTTGTGAGTATGTGTATGTATGTGAACTTTTTTTTCTCTCGTTTATCATATTGTTTACAGTGTGCTATGTTCACGTATTCTGCTGAGCTGCAGCATGTAAGAATTTCATTGTTCTATCTGAGACATATGACAATAAAACACTCTGGACTCTTGTGCCTTATGTGTGGGCGCCATGCACTGAGCACTTGGCTTGCAAAAGCCACCTTTATGGATGAGGCTGTGGCAGCGGGCAACGCTCGGCCGGGCTGCGGCAGCGGATTAGAATATCTGCGTCCTCCCTTTCTGCTGTGTGTTTGGTCCTGTGTTGATAAAGCGCACGTTCAAGTCTACGCGGGGTCGGTCGGATTCATTGTTACTTAAGCGGAAGGATATGCTTTAAATCGCTCCAGGAGTGAGAGAGGCGAGAAGCAGAGAGGGAGGGGGGGGGAGAGAGAGAGGGAGGGAGGAGGAGAGAGAGAGAGAAGGAGAGAGAGGGAGGGGGGGGGGAGAGAGAGGGAGGGAAGGAGAGAGAGGGAGGGAGGGAGAGAGAGAGAGAGAGGGAGGGAGGGAGAGAGAGAGAGATAAGAGGGAAAGAGGGTGAGAGAGGAGCACAGAGGGAAAGGAGGACAGAAGAGGACAGAAGCAGAGAGAGAGAGAGAGAGAGAGAGAGAGAGAGAGAGACTGCAGCTTGTGAGATCAACATGGCCAGTGACTCGCCGGCTCGGAGTCTGGACGAGATAGATCTATCTGCTTTGCGGGTGAGTACTAATCGCTCAGCCCCGGCCGGAACGATGTGCCTCCTCGCCGCCAGTGTTACATTGTTCGCATCCTTACACTGACACAATGTGACACCCAGAATTGCAAGTGCTGTAGCGGCTGTGTCTCAGTGTAACAGCGAGCCTGTGTCCCAGCCCAGCCCAGCCCAGCCCTGTCCATCACACGCTGTTTATTCGGGCCATCACAACACCATTGCCCTTAAAACACAGCTACATACATGTCTGTGCGTGTCACCGCCCGCCCGCCCGAAACCCAGCCTGTCAAAGCCCCTGCAAAAACCCGCCGAATGAATGGGGCAACGGCTGCAAATTGGCCTTGTGCGATTTTTCTTTTTCTAATCTGATTTTGTTTGTCCTTCCCATTCATTTTTTTCCTCCCTTTGTCCCGTTTCCCTCCCCACCGTGGCCCTGACAAGTGTAATGTGGATTGTCTGAAATGGGAAGATGTGGTTTGGCCTTGCACGCCTTTGAATGTGTGTGTTTATGTATGTGTATTTGTGGGAGGGAGGAAGAGAATGATTTTGAACCCCAGTAAATTCTCCCTTATTAACCTCTCTGCTGGTCGCTGTACAATGGGAGGGGGGAAGGATGGGATGGGAGGGGGGAAGGATGGGATGGGAGGGGGAAGGATGGGATGGGAGGGGGAAGGATGGGATGGGAGGGGGAAGGATGGGATGGGAGGGGATGGGACGGGAGGGGGTGACTGTTCTGAAAACTGCTGCTTTGTGGTTGAGCTGGGATTTTGTTACTAGAGCTGTTGGAGCAATGGAGCCAAGGCTGGCGCTGAAGAGGGGGTGGGGGGGATGGGGAGAGAGATGGACGGACAGGCAGGGACGGGCACAGTAATGAGGGCAGGGGGTTTCTGAAGTGGGAAATGTCCTAAAAAATTCCTTTCAATTGATGAGGGGAAAGCCTATAAATGAAAGGTTTGTGTGTGTCCCCTCACCCCCTCCTTCCTTCCTCCTGTATTTTGACAGCTCCTGTAACCCTCACTGCCCGTGCTTCAATGTAACACTGTCGAGTAGGTAACATTGGGGAAAACAACAAATGAAATCATTGTTACCAACGACCCAAAATAATTGCTCAAAACACCCAGAGATTTCAGCGGAGCCTGGGGGTGGTGGCGATTGTTTGCAATAACTTGTGTCAGGCCCCTGTGGTTGTGAAGTTGGTGTGGACAATGGGCATGAGGGTGGGGGAGAGGGAGAGGGAGAGGGAGCGGGTGGGTGGGGAGAGTATGGGAGTGGAGACCATGGGTGAGGGGTGTAAGGGGAGGTGAGGGGTAGTGGGAGAGTGTGGGTGGGGAGAGGGGCTGCCAGTTGTCGTGTGACTAGGCTGTGCCGGTGCCACCGGGAGTCTGTGCCACATTGGCACAGTGCCAGGCTGGCCCCGGATTCCACACTGGGCTTGTTGGGGAACGTTGGGCGTAGGAAAGAGTATTTCAGTCGATTTGCTCCACAGTTCAGCTCAGTGGCGTGTGGGATCTATGTGCGTGTCAATGGGGGAGGGGGGTGGCATAGAACGGGGGTGACGTCCTTCCCCAAAAGCGGTAGGTGTGCATGCATGTCCTCGCACATTTGTGTGCATGTGCAAGTGACTGCACACTTGTATACACACGCCAGCACATGTCATCATGTATGAGCAAGTGCCTGCACACAAGCATGCATGTCCAGACACACATATCAACATATGTGTACAAGTATCTGAGCACGTGTGCACATCAACCGATGTCTACATGTGTGTTTACAAGTATCTGTGTACATGAACATGAATGTCCATGCACCATCAGTGTCAGAACGTACCAACATGTGTACACAAGATCTGTGCACATGAGCTTACATGCCTGCACAAATATATACATATATGTGCAAGTGTCTGCACTAGTGCAAATATGTGCCTGTACATGCATGTTTGTGTATGCAAGAGTGCACATGAGAATGCATGTCTGCACACACATCTACATGTGTACAAATGTCAGCAAACATGCAAATGTATGTTGGCACATGTCTGCACTCTTGCATGATGTTGGCTGCACATACATTAATCAGCGCACAGAGGTATGTACCCGTGTGTGTATGTTGCAAATGTCTATGTTTTGTGCAAGATTCCAGCACCTGCAGTTCCTTGTATCTCCAGCAGAGTCATGTTGGGTAAACTGTCAGCTGCCAGTGTGAGCAGGGGGGTTGTGGGAGTGGGCAGTCCAGCTGTGAAATATGCACATTCTCCCTGTGACCTGTGTGGGTTTTCTCCAGGAGCTCCAGACGAGCAGGTTTGTAGGTTAATTGGCCCTCTGTAAATGCCCCCCCTGTGTGTGGGGAGTGGTAGAATCCAGGGGGGGGGGGGGGGGGAGATGAGTGAATATGGGGAGAATTAAAATATTGGGTTTAGAAAAGGATTACCCTAAATGGGTGGTTGATGGTCAGCATGGATACGATAGGCTGAATGGTCTGTTTCTGTGCCGTGTGACTCTGCGAAGAGGCTATTTTTGTGACTGTGCGTTGTGTACATGGAGCATAATGTGGACATGTGAAATTGGGCCGTTTGACAGGAAAAATAATTTTAAAACCATAGTATGTGACGGGGAGAGACTGAGGAGTGTGAGAACATAGAACAGTGCAGCACAGGAACAGGCTCTTGGGCTGACAATGTCCATGTCCAGCATGATGCCACATCCCCCCATTCTCTGCATAGGCATATAACTGTCTAAAAGCCTCTTCAATGCCAAGTATTCACAAAATACTTGCATGTAGGTACAGCAGGAATTAGTCATACAGCACGGGAATAGGCTCTTCCACCCAACATGTCTAGGTTAACCATAATGCCCCATCTATGCCAATCATACCCACCCACGTTTGGCCCATATCCCTCTAATCCTTTCCTGTCCGTGTCCCTGTCCAAATTAGGACAGCTAACCAAATGTTATTGTTAATTGCTGGAGTATTTGAATAAAGAGTAGGCGTGTTGTGGATTACCCATGTGTGGCCATAATGTTTGGTGCAAGATAAAGTCTGATTAAAGATAGTCTGAGGGTCTTCAATTAGGTAGATGGGAGGTCAGGACCACTCTCTAGTTGGTGAGAGGATGGTTCAGTTGCCTGATGACAGCTGGGAAGAAACTATACCTGAATCTGGAGGTGTGCGTTTGACATTTCTGTACCTTGTGCCTGATGGGAGAAGGGAGAAGGGGGAGTGAACAGGGTGAGACTGACCCTTGGTTGTGCTGGTGGCCTTGTTTAAGGAAGAGTGGTACTGTGTTGGAAGCAGCTCAGAGAAGGTTCACCAGACTGAACCCAGGAATGAAAGGGTTGTACAAAAGGAAAGGTTGGACTTTGGTGCCTGTACCCATTGGAGTTTGGAAGAGAGGGAGCAAGACTTTATTGAAATGTACAAGATCCTGAGGCTTCATCCAATGTGGATGTGGAGAGGATGTTTCCTTTTGAGAGAGAAGCCAAAACTGGTTTTTTTAAAAAATCAGCAGTTGTTATTGAAGACATAGAAGGGGTTTAAATAACCACAAAAATGTAACTGTGCTGGAGTAACTCAGTGGGCCAGGTAGCATCTCTGGAGGACATGGATAGGTGAAATTTCAGGTCGGGATCTACTGATTGCAGTTGGGGTGAGAGAAAACTGGAAGAGAGTCAGGCAAGCGATATGTGGATACAGGTGAGGGGAGGGGGGATGGGTGGCAGATGGGTGGAGTAAGGGACAAAGGCTAGAGGTGAAAAGACAAAAGGATTGTGAGGTAAGGAGAGAAGACGTGTGAATTGTGAAGCGAGAGGCAGGATAAAGATGGAAGGGGGTGGGGCGGGGGAAGGGGAAAAGGGGGCGAGATAGTGGGAGAAATAGGTGCGCATCCTGGTGGGGCACAAGTTAGCCAGGGTTGTTCGTTAGTTAGCTAAAATTGGACAATTGGTTATTCATACTGTTGGGTTGTAAGCCTTCACATTGGATCAAGTTGAATTTATTGTCATTGAGAGAGCAAGGATTTGCCTTCCTTGAAGGGCAATGGATGGCAAGTTTTGAGTATTTTAAAAGGCAGAGTCATGCAGCACGATAACAGGCCCTTTGGCCCAACTCGTCCATACTGACCAAGATGCCCCATCTTCACAAGTCCCATCAGCCTGCATTTGGCCCATATTCCGCTAAATATTTCCTATCTATGCACCTATTCAAATGTCTTTTAAATGTTGTTAAATTATCTGCCTCAGCTACCTCCTCTGGCAGCTTGTTCATATGCCCACCACCCTCTTAGTAAAAAAAGTTGCCCCTCAGGTTCCTATTAAACCTTTATCCTCTTGCCTTAAATCTATGTCCTTGATTCCCCTACCCTGCATTAAAAAAAACTCTGCATTCACCCTATCAATTCCCCTCATAGTTTTATAAACCTCTATATGATCACCCTTCAGCCTCCTGTGCTCCAAGATAATAAGTCAAAGCCTGCCCAACATCTCCCTATAGCTCAGGCCCTTGAGTCCTGGCAATATCCTTGTGAATCATCTCTGCACTCTTTCCAACTTATTGAAGACTGAAACCGAACGCAATACTCCCGATGTGGCCTCACCAATTCAGGGGCGAGTTAGACTAATTTTTGGCTAATTTGGGAGGTGACAGGTTATCTGGTAGATGGAAATGAGGTTACAGTCCGATGAGCCATGACATTAAATGGCTGATTAGCCCGGTGATGCGGTGACCTATTCTTGCCCCTAGTTCTTATCTATATCTTTTCCCTTGGACTATATCCCATAGACTTGCTGTGGTTCATGCAATCCCACTGACTCAGGTATTTGGTTGACCTGCGAAGTGTCAGGGGTATCTTATTGTCATTGGTCCCGAAATGAAACAATGAAATTCTTACTTGCAGCAGCACAACGGATATGAAATCATGATGTAAACAAAATGCTGGAGTAACTCAGCGGAACAGGCAGCATCTCTGGAGAGCTTCGGCTTGAGACACTTGACTGGTTGGGGATAAGGGAAACGAGAGAATTAGACGGTGATGTGGAGAGACAAAGAATAACGAACGAAAATTATGCAAAAAAGTTATGATGATAAAGGAAACAGGCCATTGTTAGCTTATTGTAGGGTGAAAATGAGAAGCTGGTGCGACTTGGGTGGCAAAGGGAGAGAGAGAGAGAGAGAGAGAGAGAGAGAGAGAGAGGGAAAGCCGGGGCTACCTGAAGTGAAAAAAAATCAATATTCATACCACTGGGCTGCAAGCTGCCCAAGCGAAATATGAGATGCTGTTCCTCCAAAATCTGCCAGTGATTTTTGGATGTTAGACAATAGACAATAGAGAATAGGTACAGTAGTAGGCCATTCGGACCTTCGAGCCAGCACCACCATTCAATGTGATCATGGCTGATCATTCTCAATCAGTACCCCGTTCCTGCCTTCTCCCCATACCCCCTGACTCCGCTATCCTTAAGAGCTCTATCTAGCTCTCTCTTGAATGCATTCAGAGAATTGGACTCCACTGACTTCTGAGGCAGAGAATTCCACAGATTTACAACTCTCTGACTGAAAAGGTTTTTCCTCATCTCCGTTCTAAATGGCCTACCCCTTATTTTTAAACTGTGGCCAACTCCCCCAACATTGGGAGCAGGTTTCCTGCCTCTAATGTGTCCAACCCCTTACTAATCTTATATTTTTCGATAAGATCCCCGATAAGATAAGATGTTGTGGCGTGAGTCCCAGTATCATTCAGCAATCCTGTGGCATGTGATGGGAGGCAGGTTCAGGCAAGCAGGGAGAATCAAAGGCCCATGTGTACGATCATCAAGTTGTGTCTTGCAACTGTTAATGTGGAAGGCGGTAGGTAAGACCAAAAGCAGATACATTAGAGGTCGAAAGGTCTTTGACAAAAGGCAATGGTGTCTCAAGCTTGGATGAAATTGCAAGAGATTGTAACACAGCATAACAGTGCTGGAGAAACTCAGCTGGTCAGGCAGCATCTGTGGAGGACATGGTCAGATGACGTTTCGGGTCTGAACCCTTCTTGGACATGAACAGTGATATCGAGGAAAATCTTTCATTCAAGGTATTTTGTCTCCACTGATTTCCCCCACCATCACAGGAGTCGCTGCCTCATAAAGGCATCCACCATCATCAGAGACGCACACCATCCTGGCCATGCTCTCATTTCACTCCCGCCATGGAGGAGAGGGTACAGGTGTCTGAAAACTATAATGTTCTGGTTCGGGAGCAGCTTCTTCCCTCCAACCATCAGTCGCCTGTCCATTCCCCCCCACAGATGCTGCCTGACCTGCTGAGTTCCTCCCGCACTTTGTGTTTTGCTAGAGATTCCAACACCTGCGGTTTCTTCTGTCTCCACTGCAGTTCTTTGTGTCACGTAACAAGCCTGCTGAGACGGCGCAAAGTGCTGGAGTAACTCAGCAGGCCAAGCAGCATCTCTGGAGGACATGGATAGGCTACGTTTTGGGTTGGGACCCTTCTTCAGACTGAAGATTGAAATCTGAGGAAGTGTCCCAACTTGAAACATCATCAGTCCAATCCCTCCACAGATGCTGCCTGGTCCGCTGAGATCCTCCAGCACTTTGTGTTTTGCTCGAGGTTCCAGCATCTGCAGTTCCTCGTATCTCCATGGTATCTCCATGGTACCCCTCAAGGCTGCTCTGAGAGCTAGTCTGTCACACATTCATCCCTGCAGCTGACCTCCTGTGTCAGGCAAGAACTCGTAGACTTACAGATGGTTTAGAAGTAGGCTATTCGGGCCATTGACTCTATGCCTGGCGCACAGAGTCAACCCATTCCTCAGGCAGTATGAATATTAATTTCTCTAACTTCAAGTACCCCTTTGATCCCCTCTCTCTCCGTCCCTCCTCCACCCTAGTCGTTGTATTAGTTTCACTGTCTTCCTGCAGAGTTTCACTGTTTGTATTACCCATTGTCTCCTTCCCCACAGCCAACAGTGGACCATTGTGGGCTCTGCCTTTCTTTGATCAATGGTTGCTGGCTTTGATCTGCCTTTCTGCATATGTTTCATTAGTTTGATCTATGTACCTTTTCGTATCTCTCGGGTCCCTCTCCCCTTACTCTCAGTCTGAAGGGTCTTGACCCAAAACGTCATTTATCCATTTTCTTCAGAGATGCTGCCTGACCCGCTGAGTTACTCCGGCATTTTGTGTCTTACCCCTACTAATCTATCCTTTTTGTTGTTTTTCCCACATTCCCATCAACTCCACCACTTATCTTTACTTTAGACTTCAGAGATACAGCGTAGAAACAAGCCCCTTGTCCCATTGAGTCCATGCCCACCTGTGATCACCCATTATTGGCACTATCCTACCCACGAGGGACAACTTACAATTTTCTTTTACCGAAGCCGATTAACCTACAAACCTGCACATTCTTAGAGTGTGGGTGGAAATTGGAGCACCCGGAGGAAACCCATGCAGTCACAGAGAGAACGTGCAAAGTCCACACCGAGAGACTGCACCTGAGGTCAGGATCGAACTCGGGTCTCTGGCTTTGTGAGCCAGCAGTTCTACCAGCTGCACCACTCACTGTGCCATGATAGGTTTTAGCATCACTTAAGTCGGGCATCTTTGCAGATTGTACCAGGAACCAAAGAGATTATTGCCAGTAACATTACGTTGCTGAAGAACACTGTGATGTAATAGTTCTACAAACCTATGTTACAGAGCTTACGGGTTTGTGTATGGCTTGTTAGATGAGCAAATTCAGCCTTAACAATTTGGAAAATGCATGATTTAACATTTGAGCTAGCGTGTAAAATTGCAAAGGAATGGTGTGACCAGAAAGAATTTTGGTGGGTGTATGATGTCAGCAATAATGAGGCGAGCAGCTGGAGGCTTCAGAGTGGAGCCCATGTCACAGAGCCAAGCTGCATGGAAACAGGCCTTTCGGCCTGACTTGCCCAAGCCAACCAAGATGCCCGATTTACACGAGTCCCACCGGCCACGTTTGGCCCATCTATATACTAAAACTCTCGTTTGTTATCTTGTTTGTGACTTAACTTCAGCAAAAACGGTACATGATAGCCTGACAATTTTAGGCCCACCTTACTCACCATTGTCACTTTAGTGATAATGCAAGTAGTTTTATTGAAATCGGTGTTATATTATTAAAGTTATTCACATTTTTAAGTTTAAAAGAAGGGGAGGGGGGGGGGGAGGGGGGGAGAAGGGAGAGGGGAGGGGGGGGTTGAGGAGAGAGGGGAGGAGGGAGGGAGGGGGGGGGGACAGGGTGCTGCACCAATGCAGGAGAGGTTTGGGCCCAACGGGTCCACTTGGTCTAGTATCCCTCTAAACCTTTCCTATCGTACCTGTCTTAAAAAAATGTTGTTACGGTACATGTATCAACTCTCTCCTCTGGCAGCTCGTTACATGCACACCCCCTGTGTGATAAGTGCTCGTCAGGTTCTTGTCAATCTTGCCACTCTCACCTTAAACCTATGTCCCTCTAGTTGTTGATTCCCCTACCCTGGGTAAAAGGGTGCATTTACCCTATCTATTCCCGTCATGATTTGAATCGCCTATATATGATCACCCCTCAGCCTCCAGCGCTCCAAGGAATAAAGGCCTGCCCAACCTCTCCCTATAGCTCAGCTCCTCACGTACTGGCAACATCCTCGCAAACATTCCTGATTCCCTTACTCTGGGTAAAAGACTCTGCATTTGCCCTATCTATTACCCTCATGATTTTGTACACCTCAATGTGATCACCCCTCAGCCTCCTGCACTCCAAGGAATAAAACATGTAACAAACTGGTCAGATATACCATGCCTAAATACAATAAAGTGGTGAGGGTGGGACTTCAGAAATGGGCACGGCCCAGGTGGTGGGGGATCCTTGATGATAGATTTTAGATTTAGAGATACAGCGCGGAAACAGGCCCTTCGGCCCACCGAGTCCACGCCGCCCAGCGATCCCCGCACATTAACACTATCCTATACACACTAGGGACAATTATTACATATTACCCAGTCAATTAACCTACAAACCTGCACGTCTTTGGAGTGTGGGAGGAAACCGAAGATCTCGGAGAAAACCCACGCAGGTCACGGGGAGAACGTACAAACTCCTTACAGACGGCGCCTGTAGTCAGGATCGAACCTGTGTCTCCGACGCTGCATTCGCTGTAAGGCAGCAACTCTACCGCTGTGCCACCGTGCCGCCTTCTTGGGGCAGCGCCTGGTGTGAATGCTTTTGATGGTGGGGAGGGCTGTGCCCGTGATGGACCGGGCTGAGTCCACCACTCTCTGCAGCCTCTTGCTTTCCTGTGCGCTGGAATTGCTGAACCAGGCCGTGATGCAACCAGTCAGGATACTTCCTACAGCAGAAGTAGATAAAGTTGCGAGAGGCATAGATATGGTAGACAGTCGGAACCCTTTCTCCCAGGGTGGAAATGTTAATGACTGGAGGCTTTAAGGTCAAAGGGGAAAAGATTAATGGGGAAGTGTGAGGCAGGTTTTTTCACACAGAGGGCAGTGGGTGCCTGGGAAGCCAGGTGTGGTTGTGGCAGATACGATAGTGGTGTTTAAGAGACTCTTAGATAGGCATGTGGATATGGAGGGATATGGATCATGTGCAGGCAGAGGAGATCGGTATAACGTTGTCAAGTTCAGCACGGACATTGTGGGTTGAAGGGCCTGTTCCAGAGCTGCATAGATCTACGTGTTGGATGGAACTGCCCACGCTGGTTAACACCGAAGATAGATAGACACAACGTGCTGGAGTAACTCAGCGGGTCAGCCAGCATCTCTGGAGAAAAGGAGAAGGTGACGTTTTGGGTCTGAAGAAGTGCCTCGAACCAAAACGTCGCCTACTTCTTTTCTCCAGAGATGCCGCCTGACCCGTTGAGTAACTCCAGCATTTTGTGTCTCTCTACACTGTTCTGTGTTCCATGTTCAAAATGAGTTGCGGACACCCAGGCAGGCTGGAGAGTGAGTTGTGAAAGGGAGGTTTGGTGGATGAGTGAGTGGGCAAAGATTCAGCCGCTGCGGTACAGAGTGGGAAAACGTGACTTCGTCCACATTGAGACGAAAAATAAAATGAGGAGCGGGTTGGTGCGAGATCACAGAGTACTGTACAGGGCAGCAGAGAGATCTGGGGATTCACAGAGTACTGTACTGGGCAGCAGAGAGATCTGGGGATTCACAGAGTACTGTACTGGGCAGCAGAGAGGTCTAGGGATCTGAGTGCATGATTCACAGACAGCTGGCGTACTAGTGGAGCAAAGAATTAGGACGGGTGTCAGAGGTTATGGGGAGAAGGCAGGAGAAGGGGGTTGAGAAAGAAAGATAAACCAGCCATGATTGAATGACGGAGTAGAATTGATGGGCCGAATGGCCTAATTTTGCTTCTAGAACTTATGAACGTGGGTAGCAGGCACTGTTCATTGGAAGGGATTTGAAAACAAAAATGGGATTTTAATTCGGATACGTAGAGCATTGGTGAGACCACACCTGGAGAACCGTGCACAGTATTGGTGTGCTTCTTGTAGGAAGGATAGGACTACACTGGAAACAGCTCAGAGAAGGAGTAGAGTCACACAGCACAAAAACAGGCCAAACTCATCCATGCTGACCAAGATGCCCCCCATCTATGCTAGTCCCATCTGCCTGTGTTTGGCCCATATCCCTCTAAAAGCTTTCCTGTCCATATGTCTTTTAAATGTTGGTAGAAGCACCTGCCTCAACTACCTCCACTGGCAGTTCGTTCCATACACCCACCACCCTCCGTGTGAAAAAGTTGACTCTCAGGTTCCAATTAAATCTTTCCCCACTCACCTTAAACATATGGGCTCAATTTCTTTATTCCCCTACTCTGGGTAAAAGACTCTGTCAATTTTCCCTATCTATTCCCCTCATGATTTTATACACCTCTATAAGATCACCCCTCAGTCTCCTGCACTCCAAGGAATAAAGTCCTTGCCTGCCTGACCTCTCCCAATAGTCTGAAGAAGGGTCTCGACCTGAAACGTCACCCATTCCCTCTCTCCTAGATGCTGCCTGACCTGCTGAGTTACTCCAGCATTTTGTGATATCTCCCAATAGCTTAGGCTCTTGTGTCCTGGCAACATTCTCGTAGATTAGTTGGTGTAGGATGGAACTGCAGATGCCGGTTTAAACTGAAGATAGATACAAAAAACTGGAGTAACTCAGCAGGTCAGACAGCAACTCTGGAGAAAAGGAATTGGCGACATTTCTGGTTGACGCCCTTCGACAAATGGGTTAATTGGCCTTTGTAAATTGCTCCTCACGCATAGCGTATGGATGAATAACTGAGATAACACAGAAGTAGTTTGACAATGGACAATAGACAATAGACAATAGGTGCAGGAGTAGGCCATTCGGCCCTTCGAGCCAGCACCGCCATTCAATGTGATCATGGCTGATCATTCTCAATCAGTACCCCATTCCTGCCTTCTCCCCATACCCCCTGACTCTGCTATCCTTAAGAGCTCTATCTAGCTCTCTCTTGAATGCATTCAGAGAATTGGCCTCCACTGCCTTCTGAGGCAGAGAATTCCACAGATTCACAACTCTCTGACTGAAAAAGTTTTTCCTCATCTCTGTTCTAAATGGCCTACCCCTTATTCTTAAACTGTGGCCCCTGGTTCTGGACTCCCCCAACATTGGGAACATGTTTCCTGGCTCTAACGTGTCCAACCCCTTAATAATCTTATACGTTTCGATAAGATCCCCTCTCATCCTTCTAAATTCCAGTGTATATAAGCCTAGTCGCTCCAGTCTTTCAACATACGACAGTCCCGCCATTTCGGGAATTAACCTAGTAAACCTACGCTGCACGCCCTCAATAGCAAGAATATCCTTCCTCAAATTTGGAGACCTAAACTGCACACAGTACTCCAGGTGCGGTCTCACTACGGCCCTGTACAACTGCAGAAGGACCTCTTTGCTCCTATACTCAACTCCTCTTGTTATGAAGGCCAACATTCCATTGGCTTTCTTCACTGCCTGCTGTACCTGCATGCTTCCTTTCAGTGACTGATGCACTCGGACACCCAGATCTCGTTGTACGTCCCCATTTCCTAACTTGACAACATTCAGATAGTAATCTGCCTTCCTATTCTTACCACCAAAGTGGATAACCTCACACTTATCCACATTAAACTGCATCTGCCATGCATCCGCCCACTCACACAACCTGTCCAAGTCACCCTGCAACCTTATAGCATTTTCCTCACAGTTCACACTGCCACCCAGTTTTGTATCATCTGCAAATTTGCCAATGGTACTTTTAATCCCTTCATCCAAGTGATTGATGTACATTGTAAATAGCTGCGGTCCCAGCACCGAGTCTTGCGGTACCCCACCAGTCACTGCCTGACATTCTGAAAGGGACCCATTTATGCCCACTCTTTGCTTTCTGTCTGTCAACCAATTTTCTATCCATGTCAGTATCCTACCTCCAATACCATGAGCTCTAATTTTGCCCACCAATCTCCTATGTGGGACCTTGTCGAAGGCTTTCTGAAAGTCGAGGTACACCACATCCATCGGCTCTCCGGTGAATGGGTGATTGAAGATCGGCATGGACTCGGTGGGTTGAAGGGCCTATTTCCATGCTGTATCTCTAAACAATGCCCTATCTGTATCTCTAAAGAATGGTGGCGATGGTGAGAAGGGACTTTGGAGGTAAGGCCGGTGGGGTTGTGATCCACCATCGAGACCACACACAGGTCCACCACTAATTTTTACATCAACTGATGATCCAGCACCTCCTTTAGTCTGGACAAAATTATGAGAGTACACTTGAAATTCCACACCATGTGGTCCTCCCAAGGAGATGGCATCTTGCCACAGGTTTGCACAACCCCATCTGAACAGTTTGTGTTGAGAAAAGGGATCTGAGTTGGCTTCCCTTAGCTGTAGAGAGCAGTGAGGACACAGAGTCCTCTATGTCCTGGTGACAGTGCGAGAGAGTTCAGTGTTTAATTGTCATCTACAGCAAGAACTCAAACTCCGGCGGCAGCTTTACAAGTCTATTCATGCAGCACAGCACGTAAATATACCATGATCAACAGGATACGGTTGGTTGGTGCGGACCCAGTGGGCCGAAAGGGCCTGTTTCTGCGCTGTATCTCTAAACTCCAAAGACGTGCAGGTTTGTAGTTTAATTGTCCCTAATGTGTAGGATAGAACAAGTCCAGGTGATCACTAGTCGATGCGGACTCGGTGGGCGGAAGGGCCTGTTTCCACGTTGTATCTCTAAACTAATCTATAAAACAAACAAAGGTCACGGCCTCCGAGAGGAGTCCCAACGGTCCACGTAGGTGGAACTTGTCCACCTAGGCCGCAGAGATACTGGGCCGCAAAGACGGCCACTGCTATGGGAACGAGTCTGCCGGCTCCGGCCAGGCTGGGGTTCCAGAGCCCCGGGCGCAGGGGGCACATCGACCCGCCGGTCGGCTGCAGAAGTCCTGATGAGGTCGAGATCGGCCTCCTCACCCGGCCTGGCTAGGTGACACATTTACAGGGGGACTTCCGGGGGGAATTTCAAGTGTGCTCTCGTAATTTTGTCCGGATTAAAGGAGGTGCTGGATCATCAGTTGGTGAAAAATTGGTGGTGGACCGGTATGTAGTGCAACCTTATACGAAGTGCATAGTAGTTCTGTGCTGAGGTAGGGTAGTGGTTATTGTGCAGGGTGTAAGAGCCTAATGGTTTTGCTGGGAAGAAGCTTTTCTTGAACCTGGAGGTCACAATTTGTATACACCTGTACCATTGTTGCACACAGCATGGAAACAGGCCCTTAGGCTAACTTGCCCATGCCAACCAAGATGCCCCATCTACATTAGTCCCACCTGCCCACATTTGGCCGATATCTCTCTAAACTACCTGACCAATGGTAATGATGAGATTAGAGCATAGCCAGGGTAGTGTGGTTCTTTGATGACACTGGCTGCCTTTCTTGAGGCAGGGACTCCTTTAGATCCCTACAATGGCGGGGAGGTCAGGCATAGACAATAGACAATAGACAATAGGTGCAGGAGTAGGCCATTCAGCCCTTCGAGCCAGCACCGCCATTCAATGCGATCATGGCTGATCACTCTCAATCAGTACCCCGTTCCTGCCTTCTCCCCATACCCCCTCACTCCGCTATCCTTAAGAGCTCTATCCAGCTCTCTCTTGAAAGCATCCAACGAACTGGCCTCCACTGCCTTCTGAGGCAGAGAATTCCACACCTTCACCACTCTCTGACTGAAAAAGTTCTTCCTCATCTCCGTTCTAAATAGTTTACCACTGTGATGGATCGGGCAGTGTCCACCACTCTCTGTAATCTTCGTTTGGGTCGGCACGGTGGCGCAGCAGTGGAGTTGCTGCCTTGCAGCGCCAGAGACCCTGGTTCGATCCTGACTACAGATGCTGTCTGTACATTCTCCATGTGACCATGTGGGTTTTCACCAGGTGCTCGGGTTTTCTCCCACACTCTGAAGACTTGCATGTTTGTAGGTTAATTGGCTTCGGTAAAAATTGTAAATTGTCCCTAATGTGCAGGATAGTGCTGGTGATCGCTGGGCAGCACAGACTCGGTGGGCCGAAGGGCCTGTCACCTTGCTGCATCTCTAAAGTCTAAATTCTAAACTAAAGTCTAAAGTAAAGTTCCTGGGTATTGAAGATACCGAACCTGGCCCTGATCCAACCAGCCAGTGTGCTCTCTACCGTACACATGTAGAAGTTCACCGACTAATCAGGAATTCATGATGCAGCTCGACAAGATTTGGGTTAGGTCGCATTTGGAGTATTGATCGTAGTAGTTCTGGTCGCCACCATTACTACGAGGATGTGGCGTCTTAGCAGTGGGTGCAGAAAGATGTCTACCAGAATGCTAGGTTAGAAGGTCTCAGGGTGAAATGTCACCTATTCCTTTTCTCCAGGGATGCTGCCTGACCCGCTGAGTTACTCCAGCACTTTGTGCCATTGTTTGGTTTAAACCAGCATCTGCAGTTCCTTCCCACACATGAAAGCTGGCGACGGGGCTGAAACAATCACAGCGTCGTAGAGTCAAACAGCCCTTCAGGCCCTTCAGCCCAACTCGTCCATGCCGCCCAGAATGTTTTAGGTTTAGGTTTAGGTTTATTATTGTTATGTGTACCGAGGTTCAGTGAAAAGCTTTTATTTGCATGCTATCCAAGCAGATCAGATAAAACTTGTATATAAATACAATTGTCAAACTCAAGTACAATAGATGGAGCAAAGGGGAAGATGCAGAGTGCAGAATATAGTTCTCAGCATCGTAGCGCATTAGTTCCATGGAAAAAAGTCCAATGTCTGCATTGGGCTAGAGGTGAATCAGACAGTACCCTGGCTTATGGAAGGACCGATCAGGACAGAGGAGAAGAAACTGTTCTTGAGTCTGGTGGTAGCTTTTAAGCCTCTGTACTTTCTGCCTGATGGGAGTGGGAAGCAGAAGTAATGACTTGGGTGGGACAAGTCTTTGATCATGTTGGCCGCTTATCTGAGGCAGTGTGAGGTGTAGATGGAGTCAATGGTGGGGAGTCCGGACTGTGTGATGGACTGGGCTACATTTGCAACTCTACGATTATTTTTTGTTGGATTTATTTAATTTATTTTTTTGTGGTCCTGGGCAGAGCTGTTCCCAAACCAGGCTGTGGTGCAACCCGACAGTATGCTTTCCACGGTGCATCTGGACAAGCTTGTAAGAGTCACTGGAGACATGCTGAATTTCCAGAGTTTCCTCAGGAAGTTGAGGTGTGGGTGTGCCTTTCTTGCCTGGTGCTTCTCTCCTACTGGATGTTGACAGGGAACACATGCAGATTCTGCATGTCCTTCCATTGCCCATCCCCCCCCCCCCCCCCCTGACATTCCACAGCCACCAACATGTACAGCTGGCTGAGAAATGTTGGTCTCTGCATGGAATGCGTGGCAGATCAAGCATGGGGTCGCAGCCTGCAGTAGACTATCATGCACATGACTGTTTCCGTGCTGTGCAGCTTTGACTTGGAGGCCGAGGGGAGACTTGACCAAAGTTCTGGTCGCCCCATTACAGGAAGGATGAGGAGGCTTTGGAGAGGGTGCAGAGGAGGTTTACCAGAATGCTGCCTGTATTTGAGGGTTTCGGGCTACCGGGAGAGGTTGGACAGACTTGGATTGTTTCCTCTGGAATGCCAGAGGTCGCAGGGAAGACCTGATAGGAGTATGTAAAATGATGAGAGGCATAGATAGGATAGACATTCAGAATCTTTTTCCCAGGGTTCAAATGTCACAGATTAGAGGGCATAAGCTTTAAGATGAGAGGGGCAAAGTTTAGCAATGGGCCGGGCAAGTTTGTTTTTTTACACAGAGGGTGGTGGATGCCAAGGGTGGTGGTGAAGGCAGATATTATCGTGGTGTTTAAGAGGCTTTTGGATTGACACATGGATCTGCAGGGATTGCAGGGATATAGACCAGGCGCAGGCAGAGGAGGTTTGTTTACCTTGGCATCATGTTTGGTCTGGACATAGTGGGCGGAGGGGGCCTGTCCCTGCACTGTACTGTTCTATAGACGGATACAAAATGTCGGAGTGACTCAGCAGGTCAGGCAGCTTCTCTGAAGAAAAGGGATAGATGATGTTTTGGGTCGGAACCTGTCTTCAGACTGAAAGATAGGGGTAGGGGAGGAGGAAACTGGAGGTGAGAAAAGGTCAGAACAAATCAGGGCCGGCAACAGATGACCTCAGGAAAGGTGAAGCCCATAATGGCCCATTGGTGGCTGGGGAAGGTGTGATAACAATAGGGTACAAGGATGCAATCAGTGGAGCAGGTCGGACGCTGAGGTTGGGGGAGGGTAGGGGAGGGGGTGAGAGAGGCCATGTAGGGGTTACTTGAAATGAGAGAAATCAGCGTTCGTGCCCCTCGGTTGTAAGCTGTCCGAGTGAAATATAGAGTGCTGTTCCTTCAATTTGTGTGTTGTGTTCTACGTTGAACCAGAAATCTGTGCAGAGGGACCCTCTCAACCTGTGGTGCTTTAATACTGGATCAGGATTGAACCCGGGTCTCTGGCGCTGTGAGGCAGCTGCTCTAACTGTGCGCCACTGTGCAACCCCTGGTTGAATTGATACGATGACAATATTTAAGAGCAACTTAGAAAGGCGCATGAACATGCAGGGACCGGAGGGATACAGACCATGTGTAGGTATTTGGGGTTCGTTCCGAAGAAGGGTTCCAACCCGAAACGTCGCCTTTTCCATTTCTCCAGAGATGCTGCCTGACCCGCTGAGTTACTCCAGCACTCTATGCCTACCTGTAGTTTAACCTGGCATCACGGTGGGCATGGAGGGCTGAAGGGCCTGTGCTCCCATGATCGCTTCTGTCCCAGCCTCAGTCACCTCTGCCTGGCTGAGGCTCGTTGTGATGATGATGGGAGAGCGGGGACATGTGCCAGAGCAAGTCTGCACCCATCCACTCCAAACCTGCAAACGTTGTGGGCCGACAACATTCTGTGCAAGAGGTAGTTGAGGCAAGTACCATTGCAACATTAAATCAACATTTAGACAGATGAATGGATGGACAGGTTAAGAGGGATATGGGCCAAACACAGGCAGATGGAATCGGTATCAATGGGGCATGTTGTGCCAAAAGGCATGATTCAACGCTCTATGGCTCTATAAACTAAAAGTAAACTAAACTTTGCCCTGATTTGGAAATACATTATTGTTCCCAAAGACGTGCAGATTTGTAGGTTAATTTGCCCTCTGTAAATTGCCCCATGTGTGTAGGGAGTGGATGAGAAAGTGGGATACCATAGAACAGGTGTGAATGGGTCAGCCTGGACTCAGTGGGCCGAAGGACCTGTGTCCATGTTGGATCTTTCAGCCTTTACTTTAGTTTAATTTAGGGAAACAAAGTGGAAACAGGTCCTTTGGCCCACTGAGTCCGAGTCGACCAATGATCATCCATACACTCGTACTATCCCACACACTAGGGACGATTTACAGATGCCCAATTAACCTACAAATCCACACGTCTTTGGATTGCCAAAAGATTATAAGTGGTAGGAGTAGAATTAGGCCATTTGGCCCATCAAGTCTACTCTAACATACAATCATGGCTGATCTGTCTCTCCCTCCTAACCCCATTCTCCTGCCTTCTCCCAGTAACCTCTGACACCTGACAACCTCTGATTGTGGGAGGAAACCAGACCACCCAGAGGAAGCCCACACGGTCACAGGGAGAACATGCAAACGTCATACAGACAGTACCCGTAGTCAAGATTGAACCAGGGTCCCTGGCGCTGTGAGGCAGCAACTCCACCGGTGTGCCGGGTGTGTAGGTTAATTGGCCTCTGTAAATTACTCCTAGTGTGCAGGGAGTGGATGAGAAAGTGGGATAACGTAGAACTAGAGTGAACAGGTGATGGAAAGGGCCTCTTTCCATGCTGGATCTTTCAGTGAATAAAAGTCCTTCACTGTCACTGGATCTAAAAGCCTGAGCCCTTCCACCAGCACCATAGGAACAGCTGGACTGAAGGCATTGCAACGGTTCAAGAAGGCAGCTCCCCTCCCCCCCCCCCCCCCCCCCTCGTCTCAAGGACAGTTAAGAATGGGTGATAATTTCTGGCCTTGCTAACTAAGCCACATCCTTTCAGAAAGTAACAGTGAGAAGAAAAATGCTTACTTCATGACGCAAAGAGAAAAAAACCAGCAGAAGATGTTGAAATTGTGAAAAGTAGGTCGGATGTTTCTGCAGAGCGAGGCTTGTCGCTTGTGGTTCCAGGCCGGTAATGTTTCATAAACCCTGCGTTTGAGCTTTGTCTGATTCGATCCCCACTGCTCCCTGACCTCTGGGGTGGCGGGGGGGGGGGGCAAATATTGTCAAACTCTACAGACCAGTTGTTTCGAAAACCTGACTCGCAAGAGTGGAGAAGGCAGGAAAATGGGGTTGAAAAGGGAAAGATAGGTCGGTCATGATAGAATGCCGGAGTAGACCTGAATGACCAAATGGCCTCATTCTGCTCCTATGGTTTGTGAACATCAACATCAGCCTCAGTCCTTGGAGGTAGAGCACAGACAGGTCCGTACTGAGCTGTCTGCCTTTTTCAATGCTGCCCTAACATAAGATTTAGTTTAGTTTAGAGATACAGCACGGAAACAGGCCCTTCAGCCCACCGAGTCCACACCAACCACCAATCACCCATACACAACCAGCCAGAATACTTTCCACAGTACATCTGTGGAGGTTTATTGGGAACATTTGGTGACATGACAAATTTCTTTAAACTGCTAGGAAACCAGAGGTCGTGGCATGCTTTGTTTGTGATTCCATCTCGATGCTGGGATCAGGAAATCACCTGAGATGTGTGTGTGTGCGCGTGCGTGCATGCATGCTGTGTGTGTGGACATACGTGGTGCGTGTGTGTGTGATGCAGTGAATGGGTATATGTGTGTGGTGTGTGCTCATGCGTGTGCATGATATGGTGTGAATAAGTGTGTGGGCGCCTGATGCAGTGTTTGTGTGCATGGTATATGTGTATTTATGGTGCATTTACGTGCATTACATGCACTCGTACGCAGTGTGTGTGTGCATGATGCAGTGCGCATGTGTGGCATGTGTCCCTGAGATGTGTATGCACGATGCAGTGTGTACATGTATGGTATGTGTACGCGTGTGTGCGCGCATGATGCAGTGTGTGCATGCGTGGTGTACACGTGTAAGTGCGCAAGATGAAATGTGCGCAAGATACTGGGTGCGCATGATGCAGCATGTGTATGCATGGTGTATGCATGGTGTGTGTGTGCATGATGCAGTGTGTACATTTAATGGTATGTGTACCAGTGTGTGTGCGCATGATGCAGTGTGTGCGTGCGTGGTGTGTGTGTGGTGTGGTGGTGTGTGTGTGATTGATGCAGTGTGCATATGTGTGCATGTGTGCATGATGCAGTGTGGGCGGGTGTGAGAGTGAGTGCGTGTACACTGGATGTCCTCACACTTGCAGCTGGAGTGCCTGCTGCAAAGCTGTCTCTCCCACAATGCCCCAGCATGCAGGAGGAGTAGTGGTGCACCACTGTCTGAGTGTCTTTGTTAAATGTTGTTATCATTTCAGGTCAGAACCCTTCTTCCAGCAGTACCTACAATACCTGTGTCTCCA
This sequence comes from Rhinoraja longicauda, assembly GCF_053455715.1. Classification (NCBI taxonomy): domain Eukaryota; kingdom Metazoa; phylum Chordata; class Chondrichthyes; order Rajiformes; family Arhynchobatidae; genus Rhinoraja; species Rhinoraja longicauda. The sequence continues at coordinate 22,991,996 of NC_135965.1, forward strand.
GAATGATGTTGTCCATTGCTGGGGGAATTGAAGGCAAATGTGGGGAGGTTATCTTTCAGTGATATGAGACATTAGGGGAATATTGTGCATTGCACTGGTCTTGTTGTTAAAGAGGGGATGTTGTTTTTGATATTGCAAGGACTACTTTGTTGTATCACAAGGACTACTTTGTTTGCCTGTGTAGTAACGTGTATATAAGAGAACGAGGTGATTTGGTGGTCACTCTGGTTCCAGGTGGCCATGGAATAAACAGCCTGGATTTAAGCTCCAGCATTCTAACCTTTTAAACACGTGTACTTGTGGTCCGTCCAGAGTCATAACAAAGGTACAACAGATACCGGACCACGAAGTACAACAGATGTTAGTGTTCAGATGTTGTTCAGTGAAGCTTCACTGGATCGATACTTGGAACAAGCAGGTGGTTTTAAATGGAAGGGATGGGCAGATGAGGGCTTGTACTGATTGGAGTTTAGATGAGTTTTAGAAGTATGTGATTGAAGAGATAAGATACATTGGAGTGTAGTTGGGCGTGCAGAGGTGGTTTATTCCGGTGGGAAGGTCCAGAATCAGAGATCACAGTTTAAGAATAAGGGGTCTTCCAAGACCGGTTTTATTGGTTTATAATGGTCATATTACTTTAGAGAAATACCGTGCGGCAACAGGCCTTTCGGCCCACCGAGTCTGTGCTGGCTTTACCTTGCACTAAATGTTATTCCCTTATCATGTATCTATACACTGTACATGGATCGATTGTAATCATGTATTGTCTTTCAGCTGACTGGTTAGCACGCAACAAAATGCTTTTCACTGTCCCTCGGTGCACGTGACAATAAACTTAACTGAACTGAAGAGTTGGATCAGACGTCATTGAGGGAAGAGGCTCGAGGGACTGAATGGTCACATCCATTGCGTAACAGTCTATGAAATGGTGTGCAGAGCTTAATATGAAACCCTGGTTTATCTAATGCCTGGGGTTTTGGTTAGTTTATTGTCACGTGAACCGAGGTACAGTGAAAAGTCTTGTTTGTTGGGGCGACACAGTGGCACAGCAGTAGTTCCTTGTGAAACGCATACCAAGGAAGGTCAGATGTCTAGGCCAAAGCTTCTTCTTGCTTGAGTTGGCTGGAGAAATTTCAGCTGACTTTGCGTGGCCCACCAAAGTTACCAGATTATCTGATAAAAATGATCAAGCTATCTGAAACATTGGGTGGAAAGAGAAGACAATGATGGTTCTCTCTGGAGCCCTTGCCAACTTTCTCGCCATCCCTTCTTTGCAGTTTAGGTAGCCGGTATAGCGGTGCGGTGGTAGAGTTGCTGCCTTGCAGCACCCGAGACCCAGGTTCGATCCTGACTACGGGTGCTGTCTGTACGGAGCTTGTACGTTCTCCATGTGACAGCGTGGGTTTTCTCCGGGAGCTCCGGATTCTTCCCATGCCTGAAAGACCTACAGGTTTGTAGATTAATTGGCTCCTGCAAATTGTAAATCACCCCTAATGTGTAGGATGCATAAATGTGACAACATAGAACTAGTGTGAGGGTGATTGTTGGTTGGCGTGGGCCGACGGGCCTATTTCCATACTGCATCTCTAGACTAGACCAGCATGCTATCCAGTCAAAGAATAGACTGCACATGGATACGATCAAGGCATGCCACAGTGCACAAATGGAGGATGGAGGGTACAATATTTTGTGCAAGATAAAGTCCGATTAAACACAGTTCAAAGGTCTACAGTGTGATAGATGGGAGATCAGGACCACACTGTAGTTGGTGAGAGGATGGGTCAGTTGCCTGATAACAGGGTGCTGGTCTGACAATGTCTCACAGCCCTTGGTTGTCACTCTGAGTGTAGGCCCCCGGGAGATGGCGGACGGGCATTTGTTTGAATAACTTACATTCCTCGACGAGTTGTAATTCTCTCTCGTTTTTGTGTTTCTCTTGCAGGATCCAGCTGGTATTTTTGATCTGGTGGAACTAGTTGGCAATGGCACGTATGGCCAGGTGTACAAGGTAAATGCCTCCCTTGTCTTGCCTGATTGGAATCAAACCCTTGGCTCCAAATAGCAGAAGGTTGGCATGGGTCCAAGTGCATTTATTTTGTTGGGGTATTGACACCCATTGATGCCGTTGACTTGCTTACCTTCTTTGATGCCCATTGACCTGTTTTACCAGGGGTTCCTTAATGCCCATTGACCTGTTTTACCAGGGGTTCCCTAATGCCCATTGACCTGTTTTACCAGGGGTTCCCTAATGCCCATTGACCTGTTTTACCAGGGGTTCCTTAATGCCCATTGATCTGTTTTACCAGGGGTTCCTTAATGCCCATTGACCTGTTTTATCAAGGCTCCTAGAGTCAATAATCTGTGCATCCCAACTATTATAGTGTATGGGCAACCTTTAACTGTGCAGTACAGCTCCTCTGTCTGTGCAGTGTGATTGTCTGTTGAATGAAAGACACAAAGTGTGGGAGTAACTCAGCGGGTCAGGCAGCATCTCTGGAGAACATGGATAGGCGACGTTTCCGGTTGAATCCCTTCTTTGGACTATTCACTGGTTTTCCATCAAATCCCCCTATTACTGACATTATTAGAGTCACAGAGTCATACCAGGGAAACAGGCCCTTCAGCCCACCTTACCCATAGCGACCAAGATGCCCCGCCTAGAAAAGCTCACTTGCCTGCGTGTGGCCCATACCCCTCTAAACCTTCCCTATACTGTGTGTGGCCCATATCCCTCTAAACCTTCCCTATGCATCCCTATCTAGCTCTCTCTAGCTGGCTCGAAGGGCCGAATGGCCTATTCCTGCACCTATTGTCTATTGTCTATGTACCTGTATAAATTACTTTTAAGGCCAAGTTAAGGCTACATTTTTAAGACCTTTGAAACTGGAAGGATACAAGATGGCACCGGAAAAGTGGTGACTCTTGTGCCCTCCCCCAGTGTAATGTACTATTCCCACACTCTAATACTTGGGGATGGTTGCGCTTGTGTATTGTAAGATTTTACTGCATAGTATGCTATCAAAAAAATGTGTATATGTAACAATGAAGTACCATTGCCCATTAAACCTAAGGAGCAACCTTTTAGTGAGATACAGTATGACATTGAACACTTAGACAATAGACAATAGGTGCAGGAGGAGGCCATTCGGCCCTTCGAGCCAGCACCGCCATTCAATATGATCATGGCTGATCATTCTCAATCAGTACCCCGTCCCTGCCTTCTCCCCATACCCCCTGACTCCGCTATCCTTAAGAGCTCTATCTAGCTCTCTCTTGAATGCATTCAGAGAATTGGCCGCCACTGCCTACTGAGGCAGAGAATTCCATAGATTCACAACTCTCTGACTGAAAAAGTTTTTCCTCATCTCCGTTCTAAATGGCCTACCCCCTATTCTTAAACTGTGGCCCCTAGTTCTGGACTCCCCCAACATTGGGAACATGTTTCCTGCCTCTAACGTGTCCAACCCCTTAATAATCTTATACGTTTCGATAAGATCCCCTCTCATCCTTCTAAATTCCAGTGTATATAAGCCTAGTCGCTCCAGTCTTTCAACATACGACAGTCCCGCCATTTCGGGAATTAACCTAGTAAACCTACGCTGCACGCCCTCAATAGCAAGAATATCCTTCCTCAAATTTGGAGACCTAAACTGCACACAGTACTCCAGGTGCGGTCTCACTACGGCCCTGTACAACTGCAGAAGGACCTCTTTGCTCCTATACTCAACTCCTCTTGTTATGAAGGCCAACATTCCATTGGCTTTCTTCACTGCCTGCTGTGCCTGCATGCTTCCTTTCAGTGACTGATGCACGTTGTACGTCCCCATTTCCTAACTTGACACCATTCAGATAGTAATCTGCCTTCCTATTCTTACCACCAAAGTGGATAACCTCACACTTATCCACATTAAACTGCATCTGCCATGCATCCGCCCACTCACACAACCTGTTCAAGTCACCCTGCAACCTCATAGCATCTTCCTCACAGTTCACACTACCACCCTGCTTTGTACCATACTTAGCCATTAAATGCTGCCTCATCTACCTCCTCTGGCACAAAAAGTTGGAGTAACTCAGTGGGACAGGCAGCATCGTTGGAGAGAAGGAATGGGTGACATTTTGGGTCAAGACCCTTCTTTAGACTAAGGACTGAGTGCATATCATGTGCCCATCCAAATGCCTCGTGACCAGCGAATTATTTCCCCCTCCACCACCACCCCTGGCAGTACTTTCCAGGCACCCACCACCCTCTGTGTAAAAGAAAAGTGCCTTGCATATCTCCTTCAAACTTTGCCCTCTCACCTTAAGGCAATGCCCTCTAGTCTGTGACATTTCCACCCTGGGGAAAAAGGTTTGGACTGTCTACATAATCATGTATATGTCTCTCATAATTATGTATATGCTCATCAGGTCTCCCTTCATCTTTGATTAGTATGGGAGTCAGGGGTTATGGGGAGAAGGCAGGAGAATGGGGTTGAGAGAGAAAGATAGATCAGCCATGATTGAATGGCAAAATAGAATTAATGGGCAGAATTCTGCTCCTATAATTTACAAATTTATGAACCTACGACACTCCAGAGAAAACAGTATAACTGGGGCCATCAATCGAAGACTAAAATTGGTTTCGGCTTGTGTATGGATTAGTGTGAATGGGCGATTGCTGTTCAGTGTGGACTCGGTGGGCCCAAGGGCCTGCTTCCATGCTGTCTCTCTCCCGTGACTATACCTCCGAGGGGTAATATAAATTAGAGAGCATGATTCTAAAGAGAGTGCGCAAACAGAGCGATCTTGGGAGAAATGTGCATCGTTTAGTGTAAAGGTTGCAGTGCACGTTGAGGAAGTGGTTAAAAAGTCATGTGGGAACGCAGGCTTTATAAACAGAGGCACAGCGGAAGTTATGGTGAACCTTAGTGAACCTTTGATCTGCCACAGTCAGTGTGTTAGCCTAGTTCTGGGCATGTGCTTCAGGGAGGACGTGAAGACTTTGCAGAGTATCCAAAAGAACCAAGGACTCTGAAGAGACAATAGAGATGAGGTGGGGATGATTCTCCCCCTCCCCCCTTAAGATGAGGGGGGGTGGGGGGAAGATTTAATAAATTTATAAGAGAGTTAGATAGAACTCTAGGGGCTAGTGGAATCAAGGGATAACGGGAGAAGGCAGGCACAGGTTACTGATGGTGGATGATCAGCCATGATCACACTGAATGGCGGTGCTGGCTCAAAGGGCCAAATGGCCTCCTCCTGCACCTATTTTCTGTGTTTCCATGTTTCTATGTTAATAGGAACCTGCGGTAGGCTGAGGGCCTGTTTCTGTGCTGTATCTCTAAGCTAAACTAAAGTTATCCTTGTGTGTCTGATGTGTTTCCTGCATCAGCCTTACGCGCTTGCCTTGATTCAAGGATGAGGAGTTTGGATGGGACTGTGAAAGCAGAGCTGTAGTCGATACATAGGCATTAACGTAGGAGTCATGGGTTGTTTTGGTGGTTAATGAGTTTAGGGCTAGAGAGATGGCATCTGGATGCACCATAAATGCTGCTTGACTCACTGAAGGTTGATGGTTCAATGGTACTTTATGGTCTCATGCATCTGGGCACAGTGACATGTTGTCTTTTGCATAAATCTCAGCCAAGTCATTGTAAACATAGGCACAATCAGTACAACAGTACAACAGTGTAAGAATAGTAGACGAGACAGTACGCAAGGGTCACTGAGGGGCAGCACACAAGGGTCACAACGTATCAGGCATCATCTTGTACCCTCCAAGTTCAGACTTGTTAAAAATGTACAGTCTTAACCGTGGACCTGTTGCAATGGTGAACAAACTACAGCGGATGGCTGGGAAGCTGGTGTTAATGTGCCATCACCAGTCTCGCAAAGTACTACATGATGGTGGATGTGAGAGCACTGTTTAATGCCTGTGCCTGCCTCTGTGTGGCTGCCTCTGTGCCTCTGTGCCTCTGTCTCTCTCTGTCTCTCTCTCTGTCTCTCTGTCTCTCTCTCTGTCTCTCTCTCTGTCTCTCTCTCTGTCTCTCTCTCTGTCTCTCTCTTCTGTCTCTCTCTCTGTCTCTCTCTCTCCTGTCTCTCTCTTCTGTCTCTCTCTCTGTCTCTCCCTCTGTCTCTCCCTCTGTCTCTCTCTCTGTCTCTCTCTCTGTCTCTCTCTCTGTCTCTCTCTCTGTCTCTCTCTCTGTCTCTCTCTCTGTCTCTCTCTCTGTCTCTCTCTCTGTCTCTCTCTCTGTCTCTCTCTCTGTCTCTCTCTCTGTCTCTCTCTCTGTCTCTCTCTCTCCTGTCTCTCTCTCTGTCTCTCTCTCTGTCTCTCTCTCTGTCTCTCTCTCTGTCTCTCTCTCTGTCTCTCTCTCTGTCTCTCTCTCTGTCTCTCTCTGTGTCTCTCTCTGTGTCTCTCTCTGTCTCTGTTTCTGTCTCTGTCTCGTCTCTGTCTCTGTCTCTGCCTCTGCCTCTGCCTCTGTCTCTGTCTCTCGCTCTCTCTCTCTCTCTCTCTCTCATCTCTCTCTCTCTCTCTCTCTCTCTCTCTCTCTCTCCTCTCTCTCTCTCTCTCTCTCTCTCTCCTCTCTCTCTCTCTCTCTCTCTCTCTCTCTCTCTCTCTCTGTCGTCTCTGTCTCTGTCTCTGTCTCTCTCTGTCTCTGTGTCTCTCTCTGTGTCTCGCTGCCTCTCTCTGTCTCTGCCCTCTCTCTGTCTCTGTCTCTGTCTCTCTCTGTCTCCCTGTACTACACTGCCAAATCATAAGTACAATGAAGCCATACAAAAGTGCAACAAGTAATGCGAAGAGAAAAATACCAGTGTGCAGAGTATAGAGTTACAGCGTAATAGTGTCACAGTTACAAAGAAAAAGCGCAAGGTCTGCAATGATCAGGTTGGAAGATCAGAACTACGCCCTAGCTTATGGGAGGACCGTTTCAGTAGTCTGATAACAGTGGGGAAGAAGCCATTCCTGAATCTGGTGGTGCACGCGTTCAAGCTTCCTTACTTTCTGCCCGATGGGAGAGGGGGAGAAGAGGGAATGACTGGGGAGAGAATGGGAGCAGTCGTTGATTATGTTGGCTGAGAGTGGAGAGGGAAGACAACTGGTATAAAGAGGGAATGGGGGAGGGGGGGGGGAGAGACAGCAGGCAGCGGGTGTGAAGTGGACAGAGGGAGGAGTGAAAAATAATGGGCAGATGGAGCCAGGTGGGGGTGTGGAGGAACTGGGAGACAGAGGCAGATGGGTGAAAGGTGGAGAAGGTAGATACGTGGAACTGCAGATGCTGGTTTTCCACAAAAAAAAACAGAGTGCTGGAGTAACTCAGCGGGTCAGGCAGCATCTTTGGAGAACACACGGTTAGGTGATGTTTTGGGTTGGGACCTTTCACTTAGATAGTTGGAGACAGGGAAAAGATTTTAAAAAGCAAGTGAGGGGAGGGAGCGGTGGGAAAGCAATGATCTTGGACTTTCAGATTATTGATGTAAAATACCTGCATCTCCCACCCAACCCTGTCTCTGAATCAGCGCACACCATTGTTGTCCCGGGTGTTGGCTGCTTGTTGCTGGGAACAGCTTATCGCAGTCTTACTTCCATGGAAAACGAACTCGCTAATTGTTTGTTTTGATCTTCAAACAGACAAAAGAAAAGTTAAACAGCTCGCTCCCCCGCAACTGATGAGAGTCTGTGTGTGTTTGTGTTGCACGAGTGTGTCGGTGTGTGTGCGCATGTATGCATGCATGTGTGTGTGTGGGTATGTCTGTGTGCATCTGTATCTGTGCTCATGTGCATGCATCTGTTTCAGAGTGTGCGCGTGTGACTGTGTGTGTGACTGTGCGCATGTGTCTGTGTGTATGTGTGTGTGTGTGCGTATGTGAACCATATAACAACTACAGCACGGAAACAGGCCCGTTCGGGCCCTACCAGTCCACGCCGACCCACTCTCTCTGACCTAGTCTCATCTACCTGCTCTCAGACCATAACCCTCTAATCCCCTCTTATCCATATACCTATCCAATTTACTCTTAAATAATAAAATCGAGCCTGCCTCCACCACTTCCACCGGAAGCCCATTCCATACAGCCACCACCCTCTGAGTAAAGAAGTTACCCCTCATGTTACCCCTAAACTTTTGTCCCTCAATTCTGAAGCTATGTCCCCTTGTTGGAATCTTCCCCACTCTCAAAGGGAAAAGCCTACCCACGTCAACTCTGTCCGTCCCTCTTAAAATTTTAAAAACCTCTATCAAGTCCCCCCTCAACCTTCTACGCTCCAAAGAATAAAGACCCAACCTGTTCAACCTCTCTCTGTAGCTTAAGTGCTGAAACCCAGGCAACATTCTAGTAAATCTCCTCTGTACCCTCTCCATTTTGTCGACATCCTTCCTATAATTTGGCGACCAGAACTGCACACCATACTCCAGATTCGGCCTCACCAATGCCCTGTACAATTTTAACATTACATCCCAACTTCTATATTCGATGCTCTGATTTATAAAGGCAAGCATACCAAACGCCTTCTTCACCACTCTATCCACATGAGATTCCACCTTCAGGGAACAATGCACAGTTATTCCCAGATCCCTCTGTTCCACTGCATTCCTCAATTCCCTACCATTTACCCTGTACGTCCTATTTTGATTTGTCCTACCAAAATGCAGCACCTCACACTTATCAGCATTAAACTCGATCTGCCATCTTTCAGCCCACCCTTCCAAAAGGCCCAAGTCTCTCTGTAGACTTTGAAACTCTACTTCATTATTAACTACACCACTTATCTTAGTATCATCTGCATATTTACTAATCCAATTTGCCACACCATCATCCAGATCATTAATGTAAATGACAAACAACAGTGGACCCAACACAGATCCTTGGGGTACTCCACTAGACACTGGCCTCCAACCTGACATACAATTGTCAACCATTACCCTCTGGTATCTCCCATTCAGCCATTGTTGAATCCATCTTGCAACCTCACTATTAATACCCAACGATTTAACCTTCTTAATCAACCTTCCATGTGGAACCTTGTCAAATGCCTTACTGAAGTCCATATAGACAACATCCACAGCCTTGCCCTTATCAATTTCCCTGGTAACCTCTTCAAAAAATTCAAGAAGATTAGTCAAACATGACCTTCCAGGCACAAATCCATGTTGACTGTTTCTAATCAGGCCTTGTTTATCCAAATAATTATATATATTGTCCCTAAGTATCTTTTCCATTAATTTTCCCACCACAGACGTCAAACTAACAGGTCTATAGTTGCTAGGTTTACTTTTAGAACCTTTTTTAAACAAAGGCACAACATGCGCAATGAACACAATGCTGTGTTCTCTGGAACAGCTTGCTTTGCGGGTTTGCCAATGTTTGCACCGTTCATGTGTTCCTGAGGTAAAACCCTTTTGCAGGGCATGGGAAATACAGACCACTCCTTTCCAAGTAACCTGTGTTCGCGTGCCTTGACATTCAAGGCAAGCCTTCCCTTGAAACACACCCTGTAATGCAGGGTGGTGTGGGGATGAGAGTCTGGGATACCCATGGGGCAGCTCCCCCCTCCTCACTCAGCCATGCCCTTGGGTCTTCATGTTGATCAGAGGAAAAAATAGGAACCTCAAGATTTGAGAGAATTTTATTGCCCTATGTCCTGAAACAGAACAATGTATATTGTTCATGTCCATGTATATAAAATATATATCTAAAAATATATAGATACACATATGTACATGTGTATACACACGTACATACGTGCACATACACGCACATACGCGCACGCACATACACGCACGCACATACATGCACATACACACACACACAAACACGCACAAACATGCACAAACACGCACACACACAAACAAACACACAAACACACATATACACATACACCCAAACACACACACACGTTTATATATAGTGCAAAGTCAAAAGACCATTAAAAATAAAACATAACAATTTAAACTTGTGAAGAATGAAATAAAATACCAGAGTACAAGGAGGCTGCAGACTTTTGGCTGTTGGGCAGAGCTACTGCTCGTGGAAGAAAACTGTTTTTATGTCTGGCTGTGGCAGCCTTGACAGTCCGGAGCTGCCTTTTTGAGGCAGCGATTCATGCAGATTCCTTAGACGGTGGGGAGGTCAGTAGGTGTGATGGTCAGGGCAGTGTTCACCACTTTTTGCAGTCTATGTTCCTGGGTGTTTGAGTTGTGAAGGCAGGCTGTGATGAAAGCGGTCCATATGCTCTCTCACGTACACCTCCAGAAGCTTAAGAGAGCATTTGTTGACATACCGAATCTCCTCAGGAAGATGGGCCTTTTTTATGGATGGGCGATGTTTTGGGTCGGAACCCTTCTTCAGACTAAATCTATGGAGGTGGAGGAGAGGGGGGGGGTGGGGGGTGGGAGAAACGGGGGAGAATAATCTTTCTTCTGCCTTACCCCTACAATCAGACTGAAGAAGGGTCCTGACCCGAAATGTCACCTATTCATGTTCTCTAGGGGTGGTGAATCTGTGGAGCTCATTGCTACAGACGTCTGTGGAGGTTAAGTCATTGGGTATTTTTAAAGTGGGGATTGACAGATTCTTGGTTAGTAAGGATGTCAGTGGTTATGGGGAGAAGGCAGGAGAACATTACAGAGAAATGTGATGTGCATTTTGGGATATCTAACAACGCCAGGACCTACACAGTGAATGGTAGGAGCAGCAGGAGTGCAGGTGCATGGTTCCTTGAAAGTGGAGTCGCACATAGATAAGGTGGTCAAAAAGGCTCATCAATCTGGGTATTGAGTATAGAAGTTGGGAGGTCATGTTGCAGTTGTATAAGACGAAGGTGAGACCACATATTGAGTATTGGGTTCAGTTCTGGACACCATGTTATAGGAAAGATATTGTCGATCTTGAAAGGGTTCGGAGAAGATTTAAGAGGATGTTGCCAGGACTTGAGGGTGTGAGCTATAGGGAGAGGTTGAGTAGGCTGGGTCTCTATTTCTTGCAACGCAGGAGGATGAGGGGTGATCTTATAGAGGTGTATAAAATCATGAGAGGAATAGATCGGGTAGATGCACAGAATCTCGCCCAGAGTAGCAGAATAGAGGACGAGAGAACATAGATTCAAGGGAAGGGGAAAAGATTTAATAGGAATCTGAGGGGTAACTTTTTCACACAAAGGGTGGTGGGTGTATAGAACAAGCTGCCAGAGGAGGTAGTTGAGGCTGGGACTATTCCAACGTTTAAGAAACAGTTAGACATGTACATGTATAGGACAGGTTTGGAGGGATATGACCAAGCGCAGGCAGGTGGGACTAGTGTAGCTGGGACATGTTGGCCGGTGTGGGCAAGTAGGGCCGAAGGGCCTGTGCCCACACTGTATCACTCTATGACCTTATGAAATAGTGTGAATGGGTGAACGATGGTTAGCATGGACTCGGTGGGCTGAAGGGCCTGTTATCATGCTGTGTCTCTAGCATGTGGGATATGGGAGGAAACCGGAGCACCACGCGGTCACAGATAAAACGTGCAAAGCTCCACACAGACAGCACCTGAGGTTATGATCGAACTGGGGTCCCTGGTGTAGTGAGGCAGCAGCTCGACCAGTTGGACACACTGCTGCCCTCAATAAACAGCCCAGTTAGGGAGTGGATGGGAAAGTGGGATAACATGGAACTCGTGTGAATGGGTGACCATTGGTCAGCGTGGACCCGGTGGGCAGAAAGGCCTGTTTCCATGCTGTGTCTCTGAATTCTCACCAAGGGAATGGTTACAGCAAGCCCCGCGCTAGCTGGCACTCACGTGACAGTGACTAAGTCTGGCGCGGTGTGGGTTGTGATACACATTGCCAAGGATTCTCGGCAAGGGTGCTGGCTAATTTGTCTGTGACGGCACTATTCCGAGCCCTGCTGTAAACGCTCGTCTCACGGGGAAGCTGTCAAATAATGTGCCTCGCACCTCGACGCCTCACTCGCTTCTGTGTGTTGTCTGGGTCGCTGCATGTGACGCTGCTGCAGGCAAGGTTTCCTTCGTACAGCTAGTTCCTCAGATCATGGATCAGATCATGAGGAGTTGCACTGCACTAGTCCCACCTGCAGCACACGAGGTTGATTTAACTTGGCATCATGTTCAGCATTGACACCGCGGGACGAAGGGCCTTTTTCTGCGCTTTCCTGTTCTATGTTCTATGAGACAAAAGGGGGCGATTGAACCAGTGATCATCCAATATCTCAGCACCAAGCAAACAGCTCTTTTATCCTTGCTTCCTGGGAATGCCATAACTGCAAAGACCTGACACCAGATTTAAAGAGATGTATAAAGACAGGCAGCATCTCTAGAGAAAAAGGAATAGGCGATGTTTCAGGTTGGAACCCTTCTTCTGGAAATAGAGATGGGTGGGGGGGGTTGGAAATAAACCGAAGGTGAGAAAAGAGCATAAAAACCAGGGCCAGCAACGGATGATGTTCGGAAGGGTGGAGCCCATAATGGCACATTTTCAGCTGGCGAAGGCATGATAAAGAGAGGGATACAAGGATGTGAACAGTGGAACTGGTAGGACGACCAGGGTAGGGGAGAGAAGTGAGAGCGGAGGAAATGCAGGAGTTACTTTAAATTAGTAACAGTCAAAATTATAAATCAACATTCCTGTTTGGTCTTTGGACCGATTGTAGGGGGGTATTCTAGTGCTAGCAGAGCCTCCAATGATGGAAAGGTGGACATTGATTTGGATCAAATAACCGTGTTGAGTATCGGTGTTGGGGCATCATGTTACAGCTGTGCAAGTTGTTGGAGTGGGACCCTTCTTTCGCCCCTCTTTTGTTTCGCTTAGTTTAAAGATGCAGCTTGGGTACAGACCCTGCGGTCCACCGAGTCCACGCCGACCAACGACCCCATACACTGGTTCGATCCGACACACTAGGGACAATTTACAGAAACTATGGATCAGAGTTATGAGGGTGTTGCCAGGACTGGAGGGCCTGAGCCATAGGGAGAGGTTGAGCAGGCTAGGACTCGTTGGAGCACATGAGGATGAGGGGTGATCTCATAGAGGTGTACAAAATCATGAGACGAATAGATTGAGCAGTATCTTGCCCACAGTAGGTGAATTAAGAACCAGGGGACAAAGGTTTAAGGTGAGGGGGGAAAGATTTAATAGGAACCTGAGGGGTAACTATTTCACACAAAGGCAGGTGCGATTGTAACACTTAAGAGACTCATTGCCAGGACTGTGTGCGTGTGGCTTTAATTGTACAGGCTGCGTGCTGGAGGCAATTCCTCAGAAAAGGGAGAGGCAGGGCATTGATCCTGGAAGGAATATTGACCATAGGCAATGCTGGGAACTATATGCTGGCACAGTGGGGCAGTGGTGGTGCTGCTGCCTAGCAGCGCCAGAGACCCAGGTTCCATCCTGACTACGGGTGCTGTCAGTACGGAGTGTGTATGCTCTCCCAGAGACCACGTGGGTTTTCTCCGGGTTCTCCGGTTTCCAAAGGTTTGCAGGCTTCGGTAAAATTGTAAATTGTCCCTAGTGTGTAGGATCGTGCTAGTGTACGGGGTGATTGCCGGTCGGCATGGACTCGGTGGGCCGAAGGGCCTGCTTCCATGCTGTACCTCTAAAGTTCAGAGTGTTGTGGGCCAAATGCTGGCAGGTCGGACGGGTGTAGATGGGCCATGTTGGTCGGCGTGGGCACGTTGGGCCGAAAGGCCTATTTCCATACTATGTCTCTATGACCCGATTACCCTGTATCTTCCCCTATTATTCTTGAGTTTCACTTGATTATTTATCTATGTTCCAATCTGTTTGGATAGCATGTAAAACAAAGCTGTCCACTGTACCTCAGTCCAGGTGACAATAATAAACCGAAAGCAAATCTTTTTGCTGCTCTCCTCTCCTCTCGACATACTATCTTGTGCATTTACTGTATGTAGCACTGTGAACAGAATGAAACACTACCATGGATTCATGGAGAGCTGTAATCGAAATGTATTGGGATAGGTCACCAAATGCTTGATTAAAGTAGGCGTTGAGGATAGAATCATAGAGTCATACAGCCTTTGGCCTAACTCATCCATGCTAACCAATTTACGGTAGTCCCACCTGCCCGCATCTCCCCCAACTTAGTCTAAACTTTTCCTATCCATGTACCTGTCCAAATGCCTTTTAAATGTTGTTGTTGTATCTGCCTCAACTCCCTCCTCTGGCAACTCGTTCCTTGTACCCATCACCCTCTGAGTGAAAAAAAAAGCCCCTCTGGTTCCTATTACAGTAAATCTTTCTCCTATCACCTTAAACCTATGTCTTTGGTTCTTGATTCCCCTACTCTGGACAAGAGACTCTGTGAATTTACCCTATCTATTCCTCTCATGATCTTGTCCACCTCTATAAGATCAGCCTCCTGTGCTCCAAGGAATAAAGTCCTAGCCTGCCCAACCTTTACCTGTAGCTCAGGCCCTTGAGTCCTAGCAACATCCTTGTAAATTTTCTCTGCACCCTTTCCAGCTTGATGACATCCTTCCCACAGCAGGGTGGCCAAAACTGATCACAGTACTCCAGGTATGGCTTCACCATCGCCTTGTACAAAACAATCCACCCTCGTCCAACCTTTCCCCTGTCGCTTAAACCCTCTAATCCAGGCAGCATGCTGGTAAACCACGAGGCAGTGGCCTTCCCAGTTGCACCACAGTGCCACCTCTTGTGTGCGTGTCTGACTGTATGT